>NC_063372.1:5066460-5086911 GCF_021869965.1 Rhincodon typus
AAGGCTGTGCAGGATCTGATAAGAATTTGTGATATTTTGTCTTAAGAGTGAAAGAAACAATTAAAAGGACTAGACAGAGAGCTGTGTGATGGAAAAACTAGCATCACACATTTGTAAAAGAAACTCGAATATTAAAAATCTGAAATGTTTACTGGAAGTATTCAGAAACATAGAATGTGCTTTGGATTACTATTTGCAGTTGAAAACAAAGCCAAAAAGATACATAATTTTATATCTATTAAACCCAATCAGCTGAAAATTTAATGCAGTGTTTTGAAATTCCATTTTCACATCCCACTTGCACCCTACTCACCCCACACACCCCCCCAAAAAAAAAGCATTTTAGTCATTCTGATTCTGTGTATCAGATAGAAAAATAAAAAGGTTTCAAATGGAGACTTCTTTTGCTGTCAGCCAGGTTTAACTGGACTATTTGCCTTGCTTCTGATTAGCAACAACTGCAGTACAAAATGCTTTTCATCTCAGTCCCAATTTTCTCCTGTTTTCTTTTGAAAGAAGACTCATGAAGAGCTACAGTTCCACAGAGATGTGCAGCCTTTGACTAAACTGTCCAAGATACCTTCACTTATTAATAAGTTTGACAATTAGAATTTTCATAGCCTGCTTATACTATCAGGGATCAGTTAGTAAAAGTCAGTCAGGTTCAACCCACAAGCCTGGATATCATGAAACTAACTGCACCAGCATCATACTAGTGAGATCAGATGCTTCAGCACAGACCATGAATCAAATCTACGATGAGTGTGGCTCAGTGCCATAATAGATGTACATTAACCAACTGAACCATTGGGGATTTAGAGCTTCAGGGCACTGCACTGAATAGATGCATAAGGAAACAGAAGTATCTCAGCTTCAAAGGCTTGAACTGGGCTCTGGCTGGAAATCATCCATACAATTTTGCATAGATATCACAGGCCAAAGATAACTTCCTTCAAAAAGCTACAAAGCTCAATCTATTTTCAACGGTGAACACAAAGTGGCACTTAACATTAATGTTCATTGTATTGAGTGAGTTTTCAGTCCTGAAATGGCTTCTGATGTTTTCAGAAATTTTGTCATCTTCAAATGCAAATTTCACCCTTGTAATTACTTCAAAGGGTGAGTTTAAGGACTGATGTGCAAGAAACAGCTTAAATAAAATGTCAAACTGCTTCACCTGAATAGCCAGGAGAATCTGGAAACTGCATCTTAAAAACAAAAAGTTATCAGGTGTAAGCCACACTAAATTTGAGCAGCATTTTTAATATGAGTGGAATATCAACAATAGCACAAATGACAAGCTTAAAAGTTTGAGAGGAACTGCACTAAACAGGGATGAGTTGTTAAGAATCAATGTGGTACCAGAGAGCAGGCCATGTAACCCCTCCCTCAGTGCCAAAATATACATGAGGAAAGATACACAAACAGTGGAAATAATTTGAACAATATATTCCTACAAAATTAAACACTATTCCCAAATAATATATTATCAAATACAAACTTTGATTAGATGGTCTCACTGACCTCAGATGTAAGGTACCTGAACTGCATTCCACAAGTTTGCTCCAACCTCCCCAATACTAAGAAGGCAGAAAGCTTACCTGTTTGTAGAATATGCCTATGTTATTCTTAATTCCACTGTAAAGAGATGTTTTAGAATAGTCTGATGTTGCTCCCTTTCCCTGCAGGTAAATGCTCAAACTTGGCTGACTGGCTGCGTGGAGGAAACTGGAAAGTGAATATGCGTTTCTAAATATAGGACAACATTTGAGGGTTAACTTCATATGTTCCAAAGAAATAGGAGCAAAATTAGGCCATTCAGCCCATCGTGTCTGCTCTGCCATTCAACCATAACATACAGAAGAAACCAAAGCTAGAAAAGACCTACGTTTGTGTTGCGCTTTTCACAACCTAATGGAGAACTTGGGACTTACAGCTAATCTTGTGATTTTAAGCAACCAATCTGCACACAAAAACCACCCTGATAATGTTTTGTAAAAACCTGGTTGAGGGATCAATATCAGCTAGATCATCGGGGAACACTTCCCTGCTCCTCTTCCAAATAGTGCCATGGGATCTTCTGTTCAACTGAGGGGGGAGATGTGGTCCTGGTTTAATGACTCCTCTTAAAGATTGCATCTCTGATAGGAGCACCCCCTCAATACAATACTGGAAGTGTCATCTTAGATTTGAACACAACACTCTGACTCAGAAGTGTGTTGAGAATTTTCTTTAAACAATATAAACCAGTGCAGAATTAACTTAATCCTGGCCCAATAATAGATGTGATAAACTGTCATGCTTAAACTATGACAAATGTATCTGTACATTTTCAGAACAAAAGTAATTTATGCTTGATTTGTACCAGATGTAGTAAACAAACCCTTGAAACAGTAGAACAGTGAAGGTTTGCTAGCTGAATCCAAGAATCAGAACAGAAAAAGTGTAAGTAATGTGGCATAACCTAGCCCGTGGATCCTGATGCATGTAGAAATCAAGGCAAAATATCTCATTTATAGATACTAATGCACGAACAGCTCCTTCAGGTCAAAACGTTTATGCAAGTTCACCTATAAAATCTCTTGTCAACATGTAAACATTGAGATTTTTGAACATTATTAAATTTCTACAAAATTAAACAAAGGCTTTCACGATTTGTGACATTATATGTTGATCTTAATAGGCAAGACTCCAATTAAGGCAAAGAGAGCAGCTTCCATTAACTTTATTAGTTATATTATTGTGTTCCATTATTGTATACAAAACTCCAATCAGTGGTCAGAACAATTTTCACCGAGTATATTGCTAATTTAGATCGATTGATATTCAAAAGATACATTTCTGATTTTTTGAAATGGTCATAACCAAGGAGTTTCTACTTTTCATCCTATTAACAGGTCACCAAGTGCAACTAGTACTTATTGGAACAAAAGGGGGTCAGTTAGCTGGACGGCTGGTTTGTGATGCAGATTAATGCAAACAGCGCAACTTAACTTCTACACTGACTGAGTTACCATGAAGGACTCGCATTCTCAAACCTCTCTCCTCGTCTGATGCATGATGACCCTCAGGTTAAACCATTACCATTGTGAAACCATTGTGTCTTTCTAATGAGACAGCAGCGCTACGGTCCAGTAGAACTATGATGACTTTACTTTTACAGGAACATCTAAATAAGAATAGGCCAATCAACGCCTTGAGCCTGATTTACCATTCAATGAGATCATGGCTGATCTGTGGCCTAACTCCATATACCTATGTTTGGCCCATATCCCTTAATACCTTTGCTTAAACATTTTAAATTTGAGACAGATAATTAACAACTGATCTAGCATCCCCATCCTTTGTGTGTAGAAATGTTTCCTAACATCTCTTCTGAACTGGCCCCAATTCTCAGACTATGCCGAGATAGTAGGAACTGCCAATACTGGAGAATCTGAGATAACAAGGTGTAGAGCTGGATGAACACAGCAGGCCAAGCAGCATCAGAGGAGCAGGAAGGCTGACGTGTCGGGTCGAGACCCTTCTTCAGACTAGTTATCTCAGACTATGCCCCCTAGTTTTAGAAACCCCAACCAGTGGAAATAGTTTATACTTCTCTCCCGTCATTCTCTGTTAACATCCTGAAGACTTTGATTTCGATCAAACAAAAAAAAATGTCCTTAAAGGGGATTATGATTAGGTTCTAATGCATTGAGGAAAACTGGGAATACTAAGAATTTGAGATCAAAATTCTCAGATTTTTCAGTACCAGAAGAACCATGATTTGCACAGTTAAATATTTTAAACAATTCCACTAAAAGCTGAATAATACTGTCACATTTATCCATGCTGTTAGATATTATACCATTGAACATGTCGTTTTGTTTTTAATCAATAAATCTGAGCCAATTATGTGCAAATGTGATGGAAGCTATAAATGCAAAACATTTATCAGTGGATTTTATTCATTATGTTTTATAACAATAGGCATGTTTAGACTATGTAGGGAAATACTGTTTTTAGCTTTTTGGTTTATTGGGGATTACTTTAAAGAATTCAGCCAATTCTTCTGTGGAATGTATTTTAATTAAAAACGTATTTAATTTTTAGCTCTCGTCTCTGAAAGCTGATACTACACAGCAAGATTGTACATAACAAATGGAAACTAAGTATCTTGTAGCTTGCAGTACCAAGGAGAAATGGGCTGCAGCTGTACTCCGATGTAATTTTGGGCTTTGGTACCGCATGGAATTATACTCCAATTTTTCTTGGGGGGGATCACAAAGAGCACAAGAGCTACAAAAACCCATTTTGCACAGAGACTGTTTGTTCCCCACAAAATAAATATTCTGTTGAAAATAAAGGTCTGTATTTACATAGCCATTTTCATGACCACTGATTGATTGATTGATTTGACTTTCCTCAAAGAAAACAATGATGGATAACTGCAGCATTTTGATGTTAACATCTTTTTCTCATTGGTAGAACAAATAACCTAAATCCCAACAAGAAACACTATCTGATGGCAGAAGGTCATTAGAATGTTTACATTTTTATAACCATCAATACAGATGACAATTACAGTAGTTTGCTTCAAGAAAATTAAAGAATACTTTGCATCAAGAAGTGTTTTCTCTAGTTTAGAGAATTACAAATAAAAAGAAATCAGTAAACTAACAATTAGATCAAAACAAATATTCCTTCTACAAAACCTGAACTGCAACATTGGATGGGTTAGGGCAAGAGATGAATTGTCCTGCAACTTAGTAGTTAATCAAAGTTGGAAGATAGTTCCAATGTAGAAGTAAATCTAAGTGTTCAAAATCAGATCATTCAGAAATATAACATGGTAACACCTCCTGCATGAGAACTTTTCCACAACAGCTTCTGGAAACTAAACAGGTGTTGGAGGTTGTTCAAATTCAGAACATCCATTTTATAACCATATATAAGTTATTAATAGTTGGAATAAAAATTAAACAAACCTTCCATTTAACCAACATGGAGATTCCAGTGATTCAGGATGATTTAAGAATATGTCAAGATACTTTGTTTAAGTAAAAGGACAGATGGTGATGTTCAACTTAACATTACAAGCAATATCTAACAACAGCATGATAAACTATTAGAGAACAGTTTAAAACTATGATTGAGCTACTGGAAAACAGTAACTGGTAAAAGTCAAGTTTTGCAGCAAATTAATCTACTAACCCACCGTGATACATACTAAGAAATATTTAGCTAATTTTTTTTAAGTAGTGGAATTAATGCAGTGAACACAAGTGTGCATCACATGCACCTTCACAAATGTTGTCACTTGTTCACTGCTAAATTGATCAATTGAAGTCTGCTAATAATGAACATGCACTGATACAACAGTTTACAATGAGCTTAATTTATAAACTGCTTTTTTTTGCATGCAATGCAGATTCTTCTGGGATAACCCGCTGAGCTTAGAAAGAGACTGTGATCTATTCTATTAGGCATAAGAAAGACTAACAAAATAAAAAATGCCAGGCCTTAGTCACATCCTTTCAAGAGTATCACTCCATGATAGCACAGCATCCCAGCTATTTCCAAGAAATATGGAAAGCACCACTCCCACTCCATTTGTTTGCAGAGATATACATTCTGTTCCACTTCTGATACCTGCAATGGAGTTCCCTGTTAAGCTTCTGCAGCATAAGATTTTTGTGAAATTAGCGATCATCCGTTTGTGAATTTTTGCCACATTCCTAGCTCAGCAGGATTAATATTTCTCTTCAGATGGCTATCGCCTTGATGTGGAACTTATATACTCATTGCAGAGTAACAGTACCTGGTATATGCTTTTCACTGTGATTTTCATAATTATATACATCATATTTTACATGCAGTAATTTATGTTTGGGCCTACGAAATCTACCCTTCTGACAGCCATGAAAGATTTGAATCAAGCCTTTTCATAAAGAGGCATGTCATAAAGCAAAATGCCAAGTTCAGAACATTTATTCGCATTTGTATGGCAAAACTTGTAGCGCTTGCTGCAGATGCAAAGGTTGCGCAAGACGTCTCAGCAAATGTCATCAATGCTATTGGCAGCCTTGCTGTTGTCACTGTTGACTAAATGATCTGTACCTTACAGTTTATAGTTTAATTCAGCGCTGCTCAGTCAAGATGCTCAACAAGGAACTGCAAAAGAAAAACAAGTCACGTCTTTACAAAGAAAGTGGGAATTACAGACATCCACAAAATAAAATATCACTCATCTCACAATGATTAAAACATTCATTGAAAGTACACTGTTAATGGAGGAATACATGCAATAAGAGTTAATGGAATTTCAGCTTTCCAACCCTGACCAATTTTTTTCTATTCCTGAATGAAGTATAGATGTACCAGATTTCTGACAGTGCACTCAGATGCATGTTCATTATGTGTGGACCTAAAAAGGCATTCTATTCACCTGTGGAGGCCAAGCTAAACCTAATCCAATATCACTGCACACTTACAGGAGGGCTCACTGAGAACGATGAGGCATGAGACTTTATTGTGACTTTTTTGCCCCATAATCCAGAAGGCCATAGACAAAATTGCATCAACCCTACTCCTATATTGGCTGTGATTAACTAACTCATCACTGAACACTACTCAGAATCTGGGATCTTTAGGCTTCATAGCTCAGTTACAGACATCTAAACAAGCTGAGTCTTCAGGGTGCCCCAAATTACTTCTATTGATAATCTAGAACAAAACACCCATGAGTATCATACAACAGAGATCAGGGACTATCAACTGGAAACAAAATTTGGCTATGTTTCCTTTCTGTAGCCTGAGAACAGTTAAAGCAGTTATAAACGTCCCCACAACTGCTCTGGTTGAGATCTAAATCAATAAGGGTCAAGGACTGAATTTGGAATCTCATCAGTCTATTGAACACCACACAAAACTCAATGCATTTAAAGACTAAGCCATTGAAGTTCAGCAATGGTATGCTTTCCTACTCAGACACTGGAAGATGGCTGACAGACCCAGAATGACTTGTCCATTGGTGAAAAATCAGAATCTTCACCACACCTTCCTTGAAAGCATAGTAGCAATCAGCTACATGCTTTGTGTCTCCATGGGATATAAACTGGCAACATACCACTCAGCATTTCGTGTTGCACTGTGCAACCATTTGAAGCCATTCTAATGGTGAAACCCGTTAACACAAATTGTGGCAATTCACATGTAACACATTTCCTAGTTTAGCAAAGCAGTCCAACACTAATTGGTCTGTGTGGGAAAAGTACCCCGAAGGCAATTGGAAGTATTACCTTTTCACTTCTTATGAAGGCAATAAATAACCTAACTAATGAGCAGCGGACAATTCTGTTTGTTTCCCTGTAACATGGAAACATCAATAAGGGGGATCAACGTTGAGGCAGAATCAATGGAATAAATGCAAGACATTTGCAACTTTAAATAAAAGCTTGGGTGTAAACCATTTAAAATTTCTTTTTAAAGTGAGGATAAAAATATAGAGCCAGCAAAATGATGAGACATTTTCATAAAAATAGTGTAACAGTAGATGAATTCTATGCATTCGTTAAAACTTTCAGAAAATTGGCCACCACTACAGTCAGTCCCACCATGTTGCAAAAAACGTGCTGAGCACGTTAAATTCTCAAATGATCAAGGCCTTTATGCACCAAGACTATTTATTTCTAATCCACGTAAACGTCAGAAATTTTACTTTTTACACTTAACACCAGCATTCTCAAAAGCTATTAACAGTAAAATTAAAAATGAATTGTCAGCCACTTTGAGGAATTTCAAATGACCATTGAGGGAAATCAAGTGAACTGAAGGGAATTTTAAATAAGCAGTATGGAAAATGGCAGTGCACCAAATTGTTACGTGCACTAATTAGAATACTGGCTCCACCTACTGGCTATTACAAATTAAGCTGCATCACCTCCAGTCTGACATTTTGTCCTGTTTTTTTGAAAGTGCTAATAGTTTAGTTCAAACTAACAGTGTACATCATAACTTACTTAAACATCCAAGTTTATACTCCTAGTGAAAACAATGCAACAGACAGGAAATTGTACCAATTTCAAGCAAGAATGGCCTTTTATACATCAATATTTTTTCCTGCTTCGGGACAAGTATCAGAGTCATTGTGCAAAACAAAAAAAAAAGCAGTCATCACTTACCTGCACAACATGTCTCAACAGAAAGATATAACTCAAGTGGATCATGGAGGGACCTTGCTCGCATCCATTTTCCATCCCAAGTTACCCCAGAGTCATTTATTTGTTGCTGTATTCTTATTGCTATTAAGAAGTCAATCCAGCAACTTACAAGGGGTGAGGCAAGTCAACATTTACATATGTAAACTACTGTGGTTAAAGCTTCATGAAATTAAGACAGAAGTTCAATCCTACACTAACAGATCTCCAGTAGTGTTGCTCAATTAGACAGTATGTTTTGGAGAGACGGGTGCTAGAGTGGAAAATGCATGTTTCCATTGAAAGGAGTTTCAACATTAATGTTAACAGCTGTAACATGATGGAACTGCTTTTTAATCAGAACATAAATTGCTGGAGAAACTCAGCAGATCTGACACCATCTGTGGTAAGAAAGTAGAGTTCTGCACTGAGTTCAGTGCAGAACAGATAGTAGCTAGCAAAAGGTAGTGTTTATCCTTGCTGGTGGTTGGGTGAAGTTGACAGGAGACAACCACATTGTGAGCAGCACATACTGGACTGAGTAAGGTTCGGGTAAATTGCACCTTCACCTTGATGGTATGTCTGGAGCCTGCGATCGTGAGGAGGAAGGACACAATGGGCAAGTGTTGCACCTTCTGCGACTGCATGGGAAGGTGCCATGGGGCATGCGAGGTAATGTTGGGAGTGGACCAGGGTGTCCTGGACAGAATGGCCCCTGTGAAATGCTGGCAAAGGAAGGGAGGGAAATGTGTCAAGTGGTGGCATTTTGATGGATCTGGCAGAAATGGTGGCTTGTGATCCTTTGGATGTGGATGCTAGTGGGATGGAAAGTGAGGACTGGGAGACACTAATCAGTGTTGAAGGCGGAGAAGAGGGCAGAAGTGCAGGAAATGGGTCGGCCACAGTTGAAGGCCCATCGACCACGGTGACGAGGAATCCTCAGTTGAGGGAAAATGTGAACATTTCTGAGGCTCATCTGTCTGCAGTAGGTGGCATCATCAGAACAGATGGAATTGAGGAACCGGGAGAATGGGAAAGAGTCCTTACAGAAAGCAGGGTGTGAGGATGTACAGTCCAAGCAACTGTGGGAATCATAGGGTTTGCAGTGGATAACAATGGCCATCCTATCCACAGAAATGTCAAGGAAGGGAAGGGAGGAATCAGAGATGGACCAGTGAAGGCAAGAGCAGGGTGGAAATTGGAGGCAAAATTGATACATTTTTCCAATTCAGAATGAGAAAGGGAAGCAGCACCAATGGTCTCACTGATGCACTGGAGAAACAGGTATGTTTTGGGGCCAGAGAATGATTGGAACAAGGAATGTTTTACATGCTCCACAAAGAGACAGGTATAACTGGGTCCCATAGGGGTACCCATGGCCACACCTTTGACCTGCAGTGAGAGAGGAGTTAAAGGAGAAGCTGTTCAAAGTGAAGATAAGCTCAGCCAGGCAGAGGAGGGTAGTGATGGATGGGGATGGGCATGGGCATGTAGAAGGGACTGCACATTCACGGTGAAGAGGCTGCAGCTGGTGCATGCAAACTGGAAATTCTGAAAATAACTTGATCCCACCAATGCTTTAAGTCGGAAGGGACTGGGCACATTGTGGTCTCCTCTACAATGGGAGACGAAACACAGACTAGGTGACTGCTTTGCAGAACACCTACATTCTGTCCATAAAAATGACCGAGCTTCCAGTTGCCTGTTACTTTAACAGTCCACCAGGTTCCCTGGTCAACATTTCTGTCTTGGGCTTGCTGCAGTGCTCCAACAAGACTTAGCACAAGATGGAAGAAGAGCATCTCATTTTCTGTTTGGGAACACTGCAGCCTTCAGGACTCTATAGAGAATTCAACAATTTTAGAACTTGAACATCTGCCACACCCTTTACCCAAACCAGAGGCCCTGTTATCACATTGGCTGTTTTCAGCATAGCCAACTCATTTTCACCTACCTATGGTCCCAATTATCAGTTTGTTTTTCCTCCTGAGCAGAATATCAATCATCCCTTTGTCTCCTTAACTGTCATTCCTGTTCTTGCTGGCCCCCACCCCTCCCCCAAGCATAAATATCACATTTTTTTCCAGCTATCAGTTCTGAAGGGTCACTGGACTCGGAGCATTGACTCTGCTTTTTCTCCACAGATGCTGCCAGACCTGCTGAGTTTCCTCCAACAATTTCAGTTTGTGTTTTGAATTTCCAGTATTACAATTCTTTGTGTTTTTTTTTCACTTTTTAAATCAGCGCCACTTGCACTCTATTGTTAAATGCATCTGCAGCATACAACATGATTACACTGTGGTGAAGAGGAAAGAAAGAAAAAGCAGAGTGCCTCAAAACTTGAATTAGCCCTGACCATCTTGCCTAACCACTCCCCAGCACTTGCTTTTTCCTCTGTTTCAGGATCATACAGTTTTAATGAATTGAAGAAATCCAATATTGTTACACAGATCTAGAATGCATTGCCTAGAGCGTGGAGGCAAGTTCAAATGAAACATTCGAAAGGGAATTAGACTTATCCAAAAAGAAAGGAGGTGCAGGGTTTCAAGGTGAAGGTGAAAGGATGGCACCAAGTAAAGTACTCATTCCAAGAGTCGATGCAAACATGATGGCCTGAATGGCCTCCTTCCACACTGTATCAATTGACCAAATCAAATGAGAAACTTGAATCAAGATGGAATATATTTAAATTATTTTTAAATGTGCTTCTGGGATATGAGCAATTCTATCAAGATCCCATTTGTCACCCAACTCCTAGTTATCATCAGGTTGTCACGGTTGGCTTTCTTGAAGTATACAATGATACTGGGTCAGCAAACCCAATACCTTGACACAAAAACAGAAGTTGTTAGAAAAGCTCAGCAGGTCTGACAGCATCTGTGAAGAGAAATCAGAGTTAACGTTTCAGGTCTGGTGACCCTTCCTCAGAACCAACATCTTGGCTCCGTGGCAATGGAGGTTTGACAATAAATGTCTAGCTCAGGGTGATGCATACCCGAGAAGCAGGCTTGGTAATGATGGTATTACCATGAATATTGTTGTTGTTCTAATCCTTTTTGGTAACAAATTGCAGGGTTGGAAAGTGCTGTCAAAACAAGCTTGGCGAGTTGGTGAACTGCATCATATGAAGAATGTAGCAGCCACAGTGGGTATACCGTCCAGTTGCAGGCATAGCTCAACACTTGTGTGTTTGGTGTCTTCAGTATTGTTGGTCTAAAGCCACCCAGAAGAATGGTAAATATTTCATTTGTCCTGACCTGAGCCTTACAAAATGAACCAGCAGTTTTGAGGATTCAGGAGGTGAGACATTTCTCAAAAAAAAATGCAACCATGCTCTCCTCTTGTAGCCATTGCAGTGATAACTGGCCTGCATAGGAGCGGGATTAATGCTTACTACTAGCAGAAGGCTGTGGCAGAAGAGATGCCACTGGGTTGTGAAGACAGTTGGATCTTTTCTTATCGGAGATGTTCATTGGTTGAATGCTTCATTAGAGTTGTGTTAGTAAACAGACAGGATCACTTAAAATTTTGAGACCAAGGGAGGAATTTTGATGAAGCATCTGAAAATAATTCATAGGATTAAAAACTAAAGAAGTTATTTTGAAGAATTTATGGGGTACTGTATTATTGTTCCATCCTGCCTGAGGCAGGATTCAGTTTACACATAATTTTTCTAATTTAACTTTGGACACAAAAGTAAAAAGGCTGATGCAGAAGTGTAAAATCGAGTGCCTTTTTTGTTCAAAATATGGCCATTAGATTCTTCAAAAGAAGAGTTAGAAACCAAGGGAGAACCAGGCCAGTGCACAGAGACCATAAGATCATTCAGCCCACTGAGTCTGGTCCACAATTTAAGTTGATCATGGCTGATCTAATAATCCTCAACTCCACTTTCCTGCCTTTTCCCTATTGCCCTCAATTCCCTTAATGATTAAGAATCTGTCTCAGCCTTAAATATACTTAATAACGCGGCCTCAACAGCCTTTTGCTGAAAAAAGAAATTCTTCCTCAAACGTGTCTTAAACGCACAACCCCTTATTCTGAGACTATGCCCTCTGGTCCAAACTCTCCCAGAAGGGAAAACAAACTCTCCGCATCTAGCCTGTCAAGTCCCCAAACAATCGTGTTTTAATAAGGTCATCTCTCATTCTTCTAAATTCTAATGAGCACATGCCCTCCTCATAAGACATTCCCTCCATACCTGGCATCAACTGAGTGAACCTCCTCTGGATTGCCTCCAATGGCAGTATATCTTTTATTTGATAAAAACTGTCCAAAGTATTCTCGATGTGGTCTGACTAGTGCCTTGTATAACTTTAGCAAGACTTCCCATCTCTTATAATACAATCCCTTTGAAATAAAGACCAACGTTCCATTTGTCTTCCCTATTACCCACTGAGGCATAATTTGATCCACACTGTACATGATAGAACAGAAATGTTAAAAATAAGGTCAAAATATAAGTTCCCAGAGATAACACGTCAACATGAACCACAATCTTCTGGCTAGTAGTGGCACTGCAATATGTCCACCGAGAAATTTTCAGTTATAAATACAAACCTACAATCTAATAATGGAAATATTTGACAGGAAGCATCAATGCAAAAGAGATTCAATATAGATATGTTAACATTAAAGTTCCTATGTACAATGCAAAACCTTGTCGTATAAATACATGCAAGTGGAGACAGTTGTCTCAACAAGGGCAGGAAGCTGTAATTACATTATGGCAAGACTGCACATTTATTACAAATCCTATATTTATAATGAATACAAGAAGAAGGAGTTGCAGTGCACTATAAGGCCCCTCAAGTCCATTCCACCATTGAGTAAGATCCTGCAGATCCACGTCAACTCAATTTTACCACTTTATCCCAACATCCCTCGATTCTCTTCGGAAAGAACCCAATTTCACTTGCACCAGCTTGAAATTCTTGCATGTGATTGCCTCAAGTTTCATTTTCATAGAACAGCAAACCAGGGAAGTAAATATACAAAGGAAAACTTTAAACTAAAATTACAATAATCTTAAACTTGACAATACAATAGTTTTGGATTAGATTCCCTTCAACAATATTTTCCAATTATAGTCAACATGTTTAAAAGGCACAAATTTTAACTTTACATGAGAGATGTCACTTTTTCCTGAACTAATTCTGAAAGCAAAGACAAGTAATATAAAAAAAGGCAAAAGATTATTTAAATTGTTGAGAAGTTGGGTCGAGTCTTTGTGGATTAGGAGGCAGGAAGTTAGAATTTGATGTTTGTAAAATGCCAGGGGAGGAAAGCATTGCATGGTCCCTTTAAAAAATCATGTGCTTTTTCTATGCTTAGAGATTTAAAATGGATATCCGTGAGCAGCAGCTTGAAAGTTTGCAAGTACATAGAGAGCACCCAAATTGAAACATTTGTATCGAAAGGCCGTACAGTTAGCAGGTCAATCAGCAGTTTTTAATCAAGACAACAAGCTTTTGAATTTAGCCAATCAATTTGAGCCAGGCACTTAGATACCAAAAAACCAACTCAATTTCAATTGGATGATTTTAATAACATAGGACCAATCCTATTCTAAGAAATATTGATATGTCATCAAGGGTATAAAAGAAGGGGGCAGTTGGACAAAACATGAGCTAACTGCCATCCACCAGAGTTAACAGCCCTCATGAAAGAATCGCTGGCTCTTACAGCCTCGTCTATGTCTTAAAGAAAGCACCGTCTAAATATCGACAGTGCCGAAGGCACGACTAGTTAATATTCCTGACAGAAGAATTAACGGAGAAAGCACAGAACATTTCAGAAGAGACATAACCTGGCTGTAATTTCGAGAGACTAAACTCTTTTTGTTTAATATGCAAGTGGGGCTTGTATTTATTGGAACAGCATACCATTAGAATCTTTCTTTATTCAGGAATAGTTGATAGTCAGAAGGGGTTTATTTGGTTTATTAATAGCTTAGTAAATTTGTTCACATTAAAGAGTTAGATAAATAAATTGTTACTAGTTGATTTTAGAGTGAGTGTCAGGGATTTATTTTATTTAACCACTACAAGTTGTTAAAAAGCAGGTTACACCACTTTTTACACTTTTTTTTTTTTTTTTTTAAACAGATTATAGGGCAAGGTGCTCCTCTTTGGGTGTTTCAGTTTTAGTTCTCAGCAGAGGGTCAATCTCCACTTTATAACAGATTGGAGGCTTGTCTGGGATCTGAACAGACCTGAACAAATTTAGAGTACAATAGGTCCCAGCAGATTTAAACAGACATGGGGGCTCGTGTCCTAGCTCTCCAAATAAAACTGAAGTGAGAAGTGGAAAATCTGTTTAGTTTCAATTGGTTGCTGTTGGTTAAAATCAAAAGTGGGGAAATGGCTCTTAACATTGCTAGAAGAGGTTCTGGGAGTCAACTTTGCTGTCTTTCTAAACTTACTTGGCAAAAAGGTGACACTTTTAGAATTAGCAGACAGGCTAAAATTGGGTTTAACTAGGGATAGTAAGAAAGCTGAAATTGTAACATAGTTAGTCAAGCATTTAGGTATATCTAAGAAACAGTCAAGTGCAGTGGAGTTAGAAAAAACTTAAATTGCAAATGAGACAATTGGAGTTAAAGATAAAGAAAGGGAAAGAAGAGCCCTAGCAGAACAAAAAGAAAAGGAGGGGAAGGCTCTAGCAGAAGAAAAAGGAGTGAGAGAAGAAAGGGAGAAAGAGAGACAGACTGAACTTCAAAAGTTGGCAACTAGACAGGAAAGTCAACATAACAGGATGGAGATGCAGGTAGAAGGTAGGCTTAGTGAGGAAGATATTGATGATGAGCAACCGCAGTGCAGCCAAAGGCCTGGTAGAGATGTATACAAATATGTTAAAACCTTACAGAAATTTGATGAAAAAGATATAGAAACCTTTTTCATTTCTTTTGAGAAATTGACTAAACAGATGAAGTGGCCAGAGACTGCGTGGGTAATGTTAACTCACACCAAGTTGGTAGACAGGGCAAGTGAAGTGTTTGCAGCTCTGTCAGGAGAATATGAAGAAGTAAAACAGGCTATTTTGAGTGCCTATGAATTGGTATCAGAAGCATATAGACAACTGTTCAGAAATGCAAGAAAGGAACCAGCTCAGAGTTATGTTGAGTTTGAAAGAATTAAACAGAGCAACTTCAAGAGATGGATGAGAACATTAAAGATAGAAAAGACATACGAGGCTCTTACAAGACATTATTTTGCTGGAGGAGTTTAAAAACTCACTTCCAGAAGTTATAAGAACTCATTTTGAGGAACAGAAAGTTAAAACAGCGAGAAAAGCTGCAGAGATGGCAGATGAATACTCATTAGTGCATAAATCAAAATCTAGCTTCCGACAGCAATTTCATTCCATCAGGGATAGAAATTGGGAAAGAGGGAGATGCTTCAATGAAAAACAAAAAGTAGATCACACTGGGAACAGTTTACCACATGAGAAAAAAGAAACCCAAGAGGGTAGAAAAGAGGTGAAAGACCTCAGGTGTTTTCACTGCAATAAGGTAGGACACACAAATTGACAGTGGTGGTAGTTTAAGAAAGAACTGGGAAAAAGGATGTGGTAAAAGAGGCTAAACCAGTGGGATTATTTAAAGTTGGAAAGGAAATCCCAAGAGAAGTTGAGGAGCTGCAGGAGAGTGTACAGCTTAGTCCTGGGCTGGATACTAAGATCTTTACAAAGGCTTCACCTGTGTGGGTAAGATTCACTCAGGTAGCACAGGGGGAGTAGGTAAAGTATTGAGAGATATGGGAGCTAGTCAGTCTCTAATAGTAAGAGCTGAAAACGTTTGCACTCCTTCCAAAATATTGCCCGAGAGAGTGGTAATCTGTGGAATAAATGGAGAGGAGTAGTGTTCCCCTGTGTAAGATAAGGCTATAAAGTCCAATCAAGACTGCAGAAGTGAATGTGGGAGTGATGGGAAAATTGGCTATTCCAGGAAGACAGTTTATTTTTAGAAATGATATAGATGGATCACAGGTGGGAGTGATGCCCATTGTAGTGGAAAGCCAAAAGAAAACCAGGGAACTGAGTAGTTAAAAGAAAAATACTCTGGAATTTTTCTAGACGGTGTGGTGACAAAATCCTACAGCCATAAGTTAAAACAGGAAGGGAAAAGCAAAGAGAAAGATGTAGGAGTTGAGGTTCAGTTAGCTGACACCCTGTTTGATGAAACGGTCAAGGAAAAACTGAAGCAGGTAGAGGATAAGACAGAGGTGTTTAGTTCTGAAAGATTAATGGAATTACACAAAAATATGTGATAGAAAAAGATTTATATCATAAAGCCTGCTCAGAAAAGGAGTCAGAATGCATTCCAGAATGCAATTATGTAAAAGGATAAAATCTTAAGTCAGAGATGGAGACCTTGGCATGTTACTGCAGATGAGAAATGGGTGGAAATTCACCAGATTGTGTGCTGGTAGGACAAGACAGGAAGTATTGTGGGTAGGACACAAATTACCTGCAGGAGGTCATCTAGGAGTGAGGAAGACTCGGGCTAAGATACATGTCCCTCAGATTGGATTGCAAAAAGATGTGGTTGAGTTTTGCCATACCTGTCATACATGTCTGATGGTAGGAAAGCCACTGGCAGTGATTGAACCAGTGCCTTTGATGCCAATTCCCACATTTGAAGAACCTTTTACACAGGTTATAATTGATTGTGTAAGTCCCTAAAAACCAAAAATGGGAACCAGTATTTGCTAACATAATGGATATGTCTACCAGGTTTTGGAGTATAAAAATAGGGAAGTATTGCTAAAACCATACCTGGCACAAGTTTGACCACATCTGGAGTATCTTGGACACTTCTGGTTCTTTTATCAAAGAAAATATATACTGGCATTAGAAGCAATCCAGAAGGTCCACCAAATTGATCCTGGGTCTGGAGGGATTTTCTTATGAGGTTATGAAGTTAGAAGAATGAGAATAGACCTTATTGAAACATAAGCTTCTTAGATAGAGTGTATGTGTTTGAGACATGGTAGATGCAGAAAGGTTCTTTCCCTTTGTCGGAGATACTACAACCAGAGGGTTATAATCTCAGAATAAGGGGTTGCTTATTTAAGACAGAGGAGGAGGAAAAATTTCCTCTCCTAGAGGGCAGTAAAATCTGTGGAATTATTTACTGCAGAGGGCTATAGAGGCTGGGTCGTAAAGTTCATTCACGACTGAAAAAGACAAGATTTTTACTCATTAAGGGAATCAAGGATTATGAGAAAAAGGCAGGAAAGTGGAGTTGAGGATGATCAGATCAGCCATGATTGCATTGAATGAGCTTACTTCTCCTACATGTATTAATCTTACTATATTAACTGACCTCCCACAACTACATTCAGCAAGTTCTCTAAGACAGCTCCTCATAGATAATACTAAAAATAAAACTGGCTGGTGTCAGAGAAAGGATGAAGCATAAAGTCTGCATTGGGTAATCTGTTCTGACATGGTACTAGCTTTCCAAATTTACTTTTTTTGCTTAAGTTTTCACTCAAATTTATTTGGACATCATCAAGATGTAACTGGCGTTTTGGAAAGCTTGGTTTTTGCATTAGCAATATTCCTTGATGAATGGCGACCTAGCAGTTTTGTTAATACCACTAAAAACGGATTTGCCACAAATATGATCATTTCCAATCAGTCCATTTCACTAATGAAAGTAACCCAATTTTGAATCTGAAAGTTACTTTAAAAATATATGGAATTGTTTACTAGTTTCACTAGTAAGAGTACAAAGGTCGACAAACTTGAAGGTAGGAGACAGGTTGGTGGTGGAGGGTTGCTTTTCAGACTGGAGGCCTATGACCAGCGGTGTGCCACAAGGATTGGTGCTGGGTCCAATGATTTTTGTCATTTATGTAAATGATCTGGATGTGAATACAGGAGGAATGGTTAGTAAATTTGCAAGTGACACCAAAATTGGTGGTGTAATGGACACCAAAGAAGGTTACTTCAGAGTACAACAGAACCTTGATCAGATGGGCCAACAGGGCTGAGCAGTGGCAGATAGAGTTTAATTTAGAGTAATATGAGGTGCTGCATTTTGGAAAGGCAACTCAGGGCAGGACTTATACACTTAATGGTAAGGTCCTGGGGATTGTTGCTGAACAAAGAGACCTTGGAGTGCAGGTTCATATTTTCTTGAAAGTGGTGTTGCAGGTAGATAGGACAGTGAAGGCAGCATTTGGTATGCTTGCCTTTATTGGTCAGTGCATTGAGTACAGGAGTTGGGAGGTCATGTTGCGGCTGTACGGAGCATGAGTTAGGCCACTTTTGGAATACTGCATTCAGTTCTGGTCCCTGCTTTAGGAAGGATGTTGTGAAACTCGAAAGGGTGCAGAAAAGATTTACAAGGACGTTGCCAGAGTTGGAGAGTTTGAACTACAAGGAGACGCTGAATAGACTGGGGCTATTTTCCCTGGAGTGTCAGACGCTGAGGGCTGACCTTATTAAGTTTGTAAAATCCACAGTATAGAATCCCTACAGTGTGGAAATAGGCGATTCAGCCCAACAACTCCATACTGACTCTCCAGACAGCATCCCGTCTAAACTCACCCCCCTACCCTATAACCCTGCATTTCCCATGGCTATTCCAACTAACCTACACATCCCTGGACACTATGGGCCATTTAGCATGGCCAATCCACCTAACCTGCACATTTTTGTGTTGGGGGAGGAAACTGGAGCACGCTAGAAACACACACAGACACAGGGTGGATGTGCAAACGCCACACAGACAGTCACCTCATGAAGGGCAGGGATGAGGTGAATAGCCAAGGTCTTTTCCCCAAGATACAGGAGTCCAAACCTAAAGGACATAGATTTAAGGCACTAGGGGAAAAGACTTTAAAAAGTGACCCAAGGGGCAATATTTTCATGCAGAGGGTTGTGCGTGTGTGGAATGAACTGCCCGAGGAAGTAGTGGAGGCTGGTACAATTACAACAATTAAAAGTCATCTGAATGGGTACATGAATAGGAAGGGATGTGGGGCAAATGGAACAAGATTAATTTAGGACATCTGGTCAGTATGGATGAGTTGGACCAAAGGGTCTGTTTCCATGCCTTACGGCTCTATAACTGACTCTAAACAGGCTCAATTAGCAGGAATTCACACTGCTGATCAATTAAATCTGCAAAGTGTTCAGTTTTGCAGGGAATGTATTTAAGTTGTACTTTACATCAGTTCCTGTTATCACTAGAATCATATAACAAAGCAGCAAGGCACTGTGCCAGGCTTGAGAGTAAACGGAGAATAAGGTTACTTGTAGGTTTAACCATAAATTCAACATCATGAGATTATTGTGCCACAATAGCAGACCTATCTCAGAGCTAGACAGCCCGAGTTCAAGTCCCACCTGACAGATGTGTCATCACTTGTCTGACCAGATTGATTAGAAACAATTCTAAATCAACATCTTTCTCAGAGAAAAATTACGGCTCTGTGCACTACAGTGAGACCACTAACCCAAGAGATAACAGTGTGGAACTGGAGGAGCACAGCAGGCCAGGCAGCAGAGGAGCAAAAAAGTTGACGTTTTGGGTTGGGGCACTTCTTCGGGGATAGGGGGGCGCAGGGAAGGGAGCTCTCAAATAAAGAGGGGGTGGGGATTGGTCAGTGAGGGGAGAGGAGCGGATAGGTGGGAGATGGACAGGTTGTGTCAGGTCAAAGAGGCGGGGATGAGAGGGAGGGTTAGTTATGGGATGGGGCCGGGGTGGTACTATTTCTGCGCGAGTACTAACCCAAGGAGATTTTTTTTTTGCAAGATAAATTAGAAAAGGTGTTCTAACTAAAAACACTGAACAGATTTTTTTTAAAACACCAAGCAAAACCAACTGGAGACCTAAGAGACGTAAATAATCTAATTATGCGTTAGTCATACAAATAAATGAATGAAGCCGGCAGGGCGAAAGGAACGAAACAGCAGACGAGATAGAAGAGAAGTGGAAATCAGTGACGAAAGGTGATTTTTTAAAGAAAATGTCTTGAGCAACACCAAAGGAGATCAACTTCTAAATGTCGGTTATTGAACGTAAGAAAAGGTCTTTAGCTGACAACACTGTAGTATAAAGCCGTCTCTGAAAATTCGGCTTTCTGCCCCCAAACCTCAAAGGTTTATTGTTCGAAGATATATGAATACGACTTTTCGGAAAAAGAAATTCCATCTAAAATCAATTAGCGAACTCAAGCAAACAGTATTTATTATTCTATGAATTAAGTTAGAATTATCAAACAATGTGATTCGGCAGGCCCAGCCGCTCCAGATTACT
>NC_063372.1:5087311-5094537 GCF_021869965.1 Rhincodon typus
GGGGAAGGTAGATGGGATGGTGAGAGGTGGATGCAGGTACGGGGTTGTAGAGATTGGTCAGTGGGAAGGGTGGGGTGGATAGGTGGGAGAAGATGGACAGATTGTTTCAGGTCAAGGAGGTGGGGATTAGAGGGAGGACTGGACATAGGATGAGGCTGGGGGTAGAGAGATTTTGAAGCTTGTGAAATCTATGTTGAGGCCATTGGGCTGTAAGGTCCCGAGGTGGAATGTAAGGTGTTGTTCCTCCAGTTTACGTGTGGCCTCATTGTGACAGTGGAGGAGGACCAGGATGGACATGTCACTAAGGGAGTGGGAGGGGGAAGTTAAAATGGCAGGCAACCGGAAGGTGGTGTTGATTGAAGCATACAGAGTGCAGATGCTCCGCGAATCGGTCACTGATTCTGCACTTGGTCTCTCCGATGTAGAGGAAACCACATCGAGAGCAATGGATGCAATAGACCAGGATAAAAGACATACAGGTGAATCCCTGTCTGATTTGGAATGATTGTTTGGTGCCTTGGATGGAGGTGAGGGGGGAGGTGTAGGACTTCCTGCGGTTGCAGGAAAATGTACCCGGTGTGGTGAAAGGGTTGGTGGGGAGTGTGGAGCTGACGAGGGAGTTGCAGAGTGAGTGGTCCCTGTAGAAAGCAGATACGGGTGGGGAGGGAAATATCTCTTTGGTGGTGCGGTCTGATTGCAGATGGTGAAAATGATGGAGGATGATGCATTGGATTTACAGATTGGTGAGATGGTATGTGAGGACCAGGGGGACTCTATCCTTCCTGTTCTTAGGGTTGAGGGGGTTTGAGGGCAGAAGTGCAGGAGATGGGGTGAGGGAATCATGAATCACAGGAGAGGATAAGCTACAGTCCTTGAAGTAGGAGGACACTTTATTCATACACTGTAGTTAAAATACAACAAAGAAACAAGAAATTGGAATAACAACTCTATTAGAAAAAGTACCAAATAATAGATTATTTACCTACAATACAGTAATCTGTTCCAATATAGTATCATCCCATAAACACTCATCCATGGAAAAGGCAAATTCAGTAAAACAGATTGTCTCACATGAACCTTTGCAGCAGGAAGAGAACCCCAGCTGCTAGCTGTAACAAAGGAAAAACAGCTTCCACATCCAGTTTCAAGACCCCAGCAACTGCTATTGAAAACTAAAACTAAAAATCCTGTTCTGTGGGTGTTTGATCATTCAGGCTGCTTCTATTGTTCTAACTTAAAACAAAAACTCATGGCCTCACAGACTGTTTACTCCAGGGACTCTGAGTAGACTGCTTTTCACCTCTCTCTCAACCTTTCTTCATTAAAGAAAAGGACAAAATAAATCTCTTAAAGCCATAGTATCATCACAAGTGAGTTTCCTCAGAACTGACTAGGAAGATAGAGAAGATTCAGGACAGTCAAGAAAATTCTTCCTCAGTGATTGTTAAAGAGAAAAACACAGACAATTCTGGAGAAACTCAGCAGTCTGGCAGCATGTGTAGAGAAAGAAACAGAGTTGATGTTTCAAGTCCGGTATCATTCTTCTTCAGAACTTGGAAATTTTAGTAATTGTTTCTAAATACTTTTGACAGAGGCAGAGGAGAAGCAAAAGGGCAGATGGGATAGAGGCCCAGTGCAAAAGGCAAAGGTGTTGATAATTGGGGTGAAAGAGCAAAAGGGATGTAAAATGGGTGTAAATTAAGGTGTGCAAGGAAGGAGGATGGGTCCTATCTACCAAGAGCAAAGTAAAGAAGATATGGCTGGGATGGAGGTGGGTGGAGGGGAGGCTCTATGACTTTATCAACATTCCATTTTCCATCCTAATCACTTGCTGGACCTGCATACTAACTTTTTGTGATTCACATAGCAGAACACTCTGTACTCAGAATTCTGCAATCTCTCTCCCTTTTCTCCTGAATAGATCTGTGACATTTCCTATTTTCCAATCTGATGGAACCTATTCAGAATCTAGAGAATTTTGGAAAACTAAAACCGATGCACTAACTAAGCACTAACTGAGCAGCCACGTATTTTAAAACCCTAGAATGAAGTCCATCAGGGCCAGGAGACTTATCAAGTTTTACCTCAAATAGTTTTCTCAATACCCTTTCCCAGTGATTAGAATTGTTTTATGTTCCTTGCTCCCTTTTGCATTCTGATTCACAATTATTTCTGAGATTATTTCTATTAGTATCATCCATAACGAAGAAAGACACAAAATATCTGTTCAATTCATCAGTCATTTCCCTATTTTTCATAATTAATTTCCCAGACTCTCTCTCTAGAAAACCAACACTCACTTTATTAATTTTGTTATTTTTAAATACCTGTAAAAATTCTTTCAGATTTTATATTTCCAACTAGCTTGCTCTTGTACTATTAATTTCTCCCTGCTTATTAATCCTTTAGCAATTCTTTGCCATTCTTTATATTGTGTCCAATCTTCTGACCTGCTACTTAACCTTGTGGAATGTTACAAAGATACTTTCCGTTTAATATTGCTTAGATGACTTACATTTTGAAGGATTGTGGAAAATTGATTCATTTCAAGTTTTTTTAGAAATACCTAGAATTGGTTCTTTCAAAGAGTTCATTGAATTTACACTGTGGACATGGGTGATCTTATTTTAGCAAGGTTTCAAAGAAATCCCGTGGCTGGTGATAACTGTTTTGTTGTAGACCCTTTTAAACAATAAAAGGACTCTCTTAAACAATAACTGATTCAGAGAGGTTCTTGCTTTATTTGGGTCCGTGGAAGGAAGCCTGCTAAGATCAAGCTGAATTGGAGGGAAGCTTACTAAGAACAAGCAGAGTTAAAAGAAAACTGGCTAAGAACAAGCTGGCCTGCTGATCTCTTACCAATGAAAAGAAAACTCTCTTGTTGAAGTCAGGGTGAAATCTGTTTGTTCTGTTGAAAGAGTTATTGAAGAAACATCTCAAGAATGCATTTCCCGAGCAAGCTGTGACTGCAAGATTTCAGAGATAAGCGGTGTGCCATTGGGATCTGTGCTGGGTCCACTGCTTTTTGTCATTCATATATATGATTTGGATGTGAACATAGGAGGTATGGTGAGTACATTTGCAGATGATACCAAAATTGGAGGTGTAGTGGACAGCAAAGACGTTTACCTCAGAGTACATCGGGATCTTGATTAGATGGGCCAATGGGCCGAGGAGTGGCAGATGGAGTTTAATATAAATAAATGTGAAGTGTTGCATTTTGGAAAGGCAAATCAGGGCAGGACTTATACACTTAATGGTAAGGTCCTGGGGAGTGTTACTGAACAAAGACACCTTGGAGTGCAGGTTCATAGTTCCTTGAAAATGGAGTCCACGTAGACAGGATAGTTAAAAAGGTGTTTGGTATGCTTGCCTTTGTTGATCAGTGCATTGAGAATAGGAGTTGGGCTGTACAGGACATTGGTTAAGCCACTTTTGGAATACTGCGTACAATTCTGGCCTCCCTGCTATGTGAAGGATGTTGTGAAACTTGAAAGGGTTCAGAAATGATTTACAAGGATATTGCCAGGGTTGGAGGGTTTGAGCTAGGGAGACACTGAATAGACTGGGGCTATTTTCCCTGGAGCATTGGAGGCTGAGGGGTGACCTTATAGAAGTTTATAAAATCATGAGGGGCATGGATAGGGTAAATAGCCAAGGTGTTTTCCCCGGGGTGGGGAGTCCAAAACTAGAGGGCTTAGGTTTAAGGTGAGAGGGGGGAGATTTAAAAAGGACCTGAGGGCCAACTTTTTCACGCAGAGGATATGGAATGAGCCACCAGAGGAAGTGGTGGAGGCTGGTACAATTACAACATTTAAAAGGCATCTGGATGGGCATATGAATAGGAATGGTTTAAAGGGATATGGGCCAAATGCTGGCAAATGGGACTAGATTAATTTAGGATATCTGGTCAGCATGGACGTGTTGGACTGAAGGGTCTGTTTCTGTGCTGTACATCTCCATGACTCTATAACTGTACAGGATTCATGATTCGACCATATGTGTCAGAAAATGAAAATAAGACTCCAGGTCATCCTATGCTTTATCCTTTTGCCTTCAAGAATAAACAATTGGCTAAATTGTTTTTTATTTTAAGAAAGCCAAATTCTGCAGAGAAATTTATTTTTTTCTCTCTTTTCCCAAAGAGTTGTGGGTCTGTGTGTGTGTGTGTGTGTGTGTGTGTGTGTGTGTGTTTTGTATGTGTATTTTGGGGATATTTAGAGGGAGAAGCATTTATTATGCTTGTAATACTGACTTTCGTGTTAACTGATTATTGCATCTTTAGTGAATCAGTTTTGTTTTGATAATAAACTAATAATTGTGTTTATTAAGACACCTGGTTGATAGATCTAATTGTTTAAAATCTGATATTGATAAGGTATTTAATTGGTTATCTTGTCAACTGGAAAAAGTATTTAGGTTTTATATTGTGACTCATGAAGTAGTGGGACTAGAGCAAATGTGCACTTCTCCACCCTTGGTCAACACATAAAAGTGAGGACTTGCAGTGGGATACCGATCCAGACAATTGTTTAATCGGAGGTGAGATACTAATAATTGGAAAATGATTTATAAAGTACATTTTCTTGAGCATTATTATACCAAAATGGCTTTGGGAGTTGCTAATGTTCTACTGAAAGTGGAAGATTTATCCCTGAATGATTTACAAAGAATAACCAAGGTTAGACTAATTGAATTAGCTGAGAAATTTGGGTTAGTATTATAAGTATGGGCTAGGAATGCTGACGTAACTGGGGTAATAGTGGAACACTTGATGTTGGAAGAACAGCAACACAAACCACATGTTGAGTCAATTGAGTCAGTAATAATTTATCTACAGATGAAGCAACTTAAAATAAAGAAGGTAAAAGAAATGTTAAGTAAACTGGAGGAAAAATGAAGGAAAAGAGCATTTCAGGTAAAGAATACTTCAGGTAAGAGAAAAGTTGAGAGTATGGAAATATCAGCTTAAAAGGCTGAAACTAAAATAAGAGGCCCCTGACTCCATGGAACATGTTGGTGAGGAAAGATTTGAATCTAATCAAGATCTATTGGGAAGATATTTAAAATTGTGTAAGCCCTCCCAAAATTTGATAGAAAGTTCATTGTGGTATTTTTCATTTCTTTTGAAAAGATAGCTAAGCAGATGAGTTAGGTAAAATAAAACTGGACATTGCTCACAGGCTCCTATAGATTATAAGGTGGAAAAAAAAGACTATTCTCAGTATGTATGAGTTGATCCCTGAGGCTTACAAACAGATATTTTGGAACATCCAGAACCATCCTGGACAGACTTTTTTGATATTGATGTGTTTGTTGATGGAGTTCCAGTTAGAATACCAGGCCTCCAGGAATTCCCTGGCGTGTCTCTGTTTGGCTTGTGCGATTGCGGATGTGTTGTCCCAGTCGAATTTGTATCCTTCTTTGTCCATGTGTAGTGAGACATGTGAGAATTGGTCGTGTCTCTTGGGCCATCTGCCTGAGCGCGACCCGGGAACAACTATACTTCCTGCACGAATGCCTCAGAAAGCAGGTATCCCACAAAGCTTAAAATGTAAACCAGCTATCAACAATCCACAGGCATGGAGGACAGCTGAACAGAATGGACACAGAATGATAAGGGTTATGATCAACAATGCCCACAACTGCCTCCACAAATACAAGTGGGAAATTGCGTGCCAAAAAACTTTGTACTCCAATGCAACCAACCAGGAATGGACATTCACATGGGAACAAGCCATCAACATACAACAACAAAAGACCAGAATAAAGAAAAGAATAGCCCTACAAGAAAAACTGTCCAAAATCACCCACAACAACTACATGGACACCACAGATTCATGAATTAAAAACATCTTGGACTGACCACGTACAGACACTGAGAAGACCGTCCTAGTACACAGACTAAATTATAACTACAGAGATGCCAAAAACACTGACTTCCTGACTGTGCTGGAATCAACACTAAAGAACAACAGACTCATGAGAGAGGTACAACAGACCATCAGACAGATGATAGTCCCAACACTGAGCAAAAAAGGAAAGTGGAACACATTCAAAAAAGAAGAGAGGAAAGCCCTGGAAAGACTCAAGAAAAACAGGAACACTGTAATCTTACCAGCGGACAAAGGACGCATGACAGTAATCCGCAATAGAACCCAATACATCGAAAAAGCTAATACATCACTAGCAGATACCAACACCCACCAACAGATGGCGACAGACCCAACACCACAGTTAGGGAGATAGTAGGAACTGCAGATGCTGGAGAATCTGAGATAACAAGGTGTAGAGCTGGATGAACACAGCAGGCCAAGCAGCATCAGAGGAGCAGGAAGGCTGACGTTTCGGGCCTAGGGTCTACAGTTAGGGAAACGGATTACAATGATCCTGAAGAAATTACACCACTCAGGAGACATCAGCAAGACAGACTACCACAAAATGAAGCCAGAGGGATCCAACACACCCCGCTTCTACGGACTCCCCAAGGTACACAAACAGACCCATTGTCTCACTACCAGGCACAACAATATATGGACTTGCCAAAGAACTACAACAGAAATTGAAATACTTAGTTGACAACACTACCCACCCCATTCATTCATCCCAAGAATTCCTCAACATCATCAAGGACACCAGGATAGAAGAGGATGAGATGATGATATCCTTCGACGTAACAGCACTATTTACATCCATAAACATCGACCTAGCCAAAGAGACAATCACCACACTACTGGACAAAAAGACAAGTAGGCAGGCAACCCAGGACACCAACAACAACATCAATAAGGACACCATCATGAAACTACTAGATCTG
The DNA here is from genome assembly GCF_021869965.1 of Rhincodon typus. Classification (NCBI taxonomy): domain Eukaryota; kingdom Metazoa; phylum Chordata; class Chondrichthyes; order Orectolobiformes; family Rhincodontidae; genus Rhincodon; species Rhincodon typus. The sequence goes on from NC_063372.1 coordinate 5,094,129, forward strand.
TGCCTCACAACCCACTTCACCTTCAACGATGGCATATACAAACAAATCAACAGAACACCAATGGGATCCACAATATCAGGACTGATTGCAGAAGCAGTAATGCAAATGTTAGAATGGACAGCACTCCCCACTATACAAAGCAAACTTTGGGTCTGATATGTAGATGACACCTTTGTGATTATCAAACACACAAAACTAGAAGAAACCCACCGACACATAAACAACATCCTCACTGGGATAAAATTCACAAAAGAAGAAAAGAACAACAACTCACTACCCTTCCTGGACATAATGGTACAACGCAAAAACAACGGCGAACTCTAGACTAGCATATATAGAAAGACCACAAATATGGACCAGATATTCAATTACACTAGCAACCACCCAGGTGAAAGCAGAAATCTAATAC
>NC_063372.1:5094637-5101874 GCF_021869965.1 Rhincodon typus
ATTGAACCCAGTCAAAGTAGCTGGAGATCCCTTGTGGTGTTAGTGTTTAAACTTGATGGTTCAGCCAGACTCTGTATCAACTTCGGAAAGGTCAAGGTGGTAACAAAGGCAGACACCTACCCAATTCCTCATTTAGAAGACTGTATTGATAGGATTGGGAATGCCAGATATTTTGGCAAAATAGATTAAAAGGATATTGGCAGGTTCCTTTAACACCCAGAGCTAAAGAGATATAGGATTTTGTCACACCAGGCAGTCTTTTCCAATGTCAAGTGATGCCTTTCAGGGAAACCAAGAAGCATTGAAAATAAGAACAGAAGTAGGCCATTCGGCCCTTTGATTCTGCTCCACTACTCAATATGATCATAGCTGGTCATCCAGCCCAATACCCTGTTCCCACTTTTGCCTCATACCCTTTGATCACTTTAGCCCTAAGAACTGTACCTAGCTCCTTTGGGCTAAAACATTGCTCCAGCAACTTTTCAGTGCTGGGTTCCAAATTGGATGGCTTGCCTTGATGATATACTGGCATAGAATGACACTTGGGAGGAACACTTGGAACAACTGGAAGTTTTGTTTAGGAAGTTACAATTGGCTGAATTAGTGATAAACATTGCCAAAAACAAATTTTCAAAGGCATAAATAACTTACCTAGGGTATATAGTAGTGCAAGGACAAGTGCTACGAAGAACAGCAAAAGTACAAATATTAGTGGAGATTGTCACCCCTAAAACTAAACAAGAAATAACAAGGTTTTTGGGGAAGTGTGGGTTTTTTTTGCAATTTGTACCAAATTTCAACACAAGAGCTGCTCTGCTGACAGATTCACTCAAAATGTAAGCAAGGGTAGTGCTAGACATCTTCTGAAAAGTTGAAATCATTTTGATCAAAGAACAAGTGTGAACTACACGAAACTTCACTAAGCTCTTCAAGGTAGCAATTGATGCTCGGGATTTGAGAGTGGGTGCAATTCTATTACATGATGATGAGTTAGCTGTAGATACGCCAGTAGGAATTTCTGTAAAAAGCTAAACTGACACCAAAAGAGATACTCAATGGTGGAAAAAGGAACCCTGAGATTGCTACCAGCTCTTTATACTTTGAAGTGTACGTCCAGTAGAGCTAGAGATATGTACCTCTGCTGGTCACTGAATGTGTGGCTGGAAAGATGGCGCAGATGAGAGGGGTTTAGATTCTTGGGACAGGCCCTGGATACATGTCACCTATTCAAGTCAGGCACAGTCCAGGTATATTCCCTCAAAAGGGCAAACAAATCCACAGCCCCTTGCATGAAAGATGAGACAGAAATTAAAATAAAGAAGAAAAAGTATGCTTATGACAAGTATTGAGAACCAATAAGAATACAGGAGTATCAGCGGGGAGGTGCAAAAGCCTATTAGGGAAGCAAAAAGGGATTATGGGAAAAGACTGGTAGCTAACATAAAGGAGAATCCCAATGTTTTCTACAGGCACATGAATAATAAAAGTGTGCTAAAAGATATAGGACTGATTAGAAACCAAAAAGGGGATTTACACATGGAGGTCAGAGGAATGGCTGAAGTGTCAAGTTAATACTTTGCAGGTCATGGTAAACTAGAAGAGTTCAAAATTGATGAGGAGGAAGTGTTGGATAAGCTATTGATACTTAACATTGACAAGGCACTGGCATCAAAGGATATTGAAGGAAATGACAGTGGAAATTGCAGGGGCACTGGCCATAACCTTTCAGTCTTCCTAGACCTGGGGAAGGGGCCAGAGGAGTGGAGAATTGCAGATGTTACACACTTGTTCAAAAATGTTTTTAAGGATAAGCCCAGCAATTACAGACTAGGCAGTTTAACTGCAGTGATGGGGAAGCTGCTAGAAACAATTGGTCAGGAAAGAATTAGTAGTCATGTGGAAAACCGTGGGCTGTTTAGGAAGAGCCAGCATGAATTTCTAAAGGGGAAATCATATTTGACTAATTTTACGGCAGTTTTTTGAAGAGGTATCAGAAAGACTTGATGAGAGTAATGTTGATGTGGTGTACAAGAACATTCAAAAAGTATTCAACACAGTACCACACAATGGACCTGTGTGACAAGTTATAACTCATGGAATAAAAGGGACAGTAGCAATAAGGATACAAAATTGGTTGAATAATAGGAAACCGAAAATAGTGGTCAATGGATATTTTTCAGGCTGGAGGAAGGTTTGCAGTGGAGCTCACCAAGGTTTGGAATTGGGACCCTTGCTTCTCCTGATGTATATTAGTGATAAAAATTGTGGTGTGCAGGGGACTATTTCAAAGTTTGTAGAGGATATGAAACCTGGAAGCATTGGAGACTGTGAGGAGGACACTGAAGAACTCCGAGATAATATTGACAAGTTGGTAGACTGGGCAGGGGGTGGTAGAAGAAATTCAATGTGGAGAAGTGTGTGGTGATGCATTTTAGTAGGAAGAATATGGATGAACAATATAAAATAAGAGGTACAGTACTTAAAGGGGTGCAGGAGCAGAGGGACGTAGGTGTATATATGCATAGATTACGAAAGGTGGCAGGACTGTGGGAGAGAGCAGTTAATAAAGGGTATCACATCCTGGAGTTCATTAATAGAAGCATAGAGTACAGTTATGCTGAACTATGCAAGAAACTTGTTAGACATCAGCTGGAGTACTGTGTAGAGTTCTGGCCACCACACTGTAGGAAGGATGTGAATGCATTGGAGAGAATGCAGAAGAGATCTACAAAAATTATTCCAGGGATGAAAAACTTCAGTTATGAGGATAAGTTGGAGAAGTTGGAATTATTCTTCTTGGAAAGAAGACTAAGTGGAGATCTGATAGAAGCCTTCAAAATCACGAGTGGTCAGGATAGAGTAGATAAGAAGAAATTGTTGCTACTCGTAAAAGGATCAAGAATGAAAGAGCACAGATTTAAAGTGATTTGCAAACATAGTAAATGCAATGTAAGAAAAAACCTTTTCACACAAGCAGTTCAGGTCCGGAGTGCACTGCTTAAAAGTATTGTGAAGCTAGCGTCATTTGAGTCATTCAAGAGGGCATTGGATAATTATTTGAATAGAAATAATGTGCAAGAATATGTGGGAAATGGCAAGAGAATGGTACAGTCATTATGATCATTGGTGAGCTGGTGCACACAATGGGCTCAATTTCCTTCTGTGTCATAGCAATTCTATGACAACTCCTTAAACTTTGTGGAAAAATTCAAAAAATAAAATGCGAGACTATTTCAATGATGTTTCCTATTACAGCCCAATCTTTTAAAGATTGCTCACTTTGCAGGGAAAAACAATGTGACTATCAATGCTTCGTCAAGAATGCAACTTTGTTTGAATTGTTTGAGGATGAAGAAAACATTGGAAATATTGCATGTAAAGAGAAACTGAGAATGGGTATGTATATGTGCCTTCATTTTTAAAATATTTCTGTTCGGGCACACTTTAAAATGAAATGTGTTTAAAACAGGTGGAGGTAGTATGAAGATGCTTTATATTTGATGTTGCTCGGAGAACTTGAGTTATGAAGAATAGTGAAAAATTGATTCATTTCAAGTTTTGTGAAAATACTGGAGTTGTTCTTTATGAGGTCTTTGAAAATTCACTGTGGACATTGAGGAGTTTTTAAAAACAAGCCTTCTTTGAAATCATAGGACTGGGGATAATTGCTTACTTTGCTATAAACCCTTGCTCCGGCTGTTTTAAAGAGTGACCGGCTTGGAAAGGTGCACATTTTATCTGGTTCAGTTGGAGGAAACCTTACTAAGAACAAGCTGAGTTGGAAGGAAGCTTACCAAGAACAGATTACCCATTGGTGCCTTTTCAATTCTGAAAAGAAAGCCCTGTGGTTGAGTTCAGGGTGAAACCTATTTGTTCTTATGAAAGAGTAATTCAAAAAACATCTCAAGATTTTATTTCCTGAGCAAGCTGTGTCTGCTATACTTCAGAGACAATCATACATGTTTAGTGACTTGACTGTATGTGCCAGAACATCAGAGCAACAGACTCCCAAACACACTTATGCTTTATACATTTGCTTTCAAGAATAACCCTTAGGCCAAAGTGTTTTTTTAGAATGCCAATCTCTGCAGTGAAAATTGTGATTTTTTTTCTCTCTTTTCTGAAAAGTGTATGCATATGTTTGCATGTGTTTTGAGGATATTGATCATGAGATCATAAGAAATAGGAACAGGAGGCCCCTCAATTCTGCTCTGCATTCAATGGCTGATCTGACATTCCTCACATCCACTTTTCTGCCCTTTCCCCGTGACCCTTGATTCCCCAACTGATCAAGAATCAATCTCAGCCTTAAATATACTCAAGAACACTCCCCCACAGCTCTCTGTGGCAGGGAGTTCCAAAGACTCTCAACCCTCTCAGAGAAGAAATTCCTCCTCATCTCAGTCTTAATTTGGTGCCCCTTTATTCTGAAACTATGCCCTCTGGTCCTAGACTCTCACATGAGGGGACGCATCCTCTCAGCAATTACCCTGTTCAGCTCTTTAAGAATCCTATACGTTTCAATGAGATCACCCCTCATTCTAAACCCCAAGTCTCAACCTGTTTAACCTTTGCTCATAAGACAATCCCTCCATACCAGGGATCATCCTAGTGAGCCTTCTCTGAACTGCCTCCAATGAAATATCTTTCCTTCAATAAGTAGAACAAAACTGCTCAGTACTCCAGATAAGGTCTCACCAGCACCTTGTACAGTTGCAGTAAGACTTCCCTACTTTAATTCTCCAACCCCATTGAAATATGGGCCAACATTCCGTTAGCCTTCCTGATTATCTGCCACCCTTGTGTGCTGGCTTTCTGTGTTTCTTGCACAAATATCCCCAAGTCTCTTTGTGTGGCAGCTTTCTGCAGTTTTTCTCCATTTAAATAATACTGTTGTTTTTTCTTCCTTCCAAAATGAACAACTTCACATTTTTCCACATTATATTCCATTTGCCAAATTTTGCCCACTTAATTAACCTATCAATAAACAGTTTGTATCCCTCTTGCAACTTGTGTTTCCATCTGCTACTGTGTCATCTGCAAATTTAATTGTAGTACATTCGCTTCCTTCTTTCAAGTCATCAATATATGTTGTAAACAGACATTGCTTCCTTGCCTTAGAATCTTTCTCACTGGAATGCATATTTTCTGAGTATTCTGAAATATCTCCTTAAATACCTGCCATTGTATCTTTACTGACCTATCCAATAACCTAATTTCCCAGTTCATTTCAACTTGAGAAGGAGAAGTGTTAGAGGGATAAGCATTTATATATGTGAATTACTCACTGTGTATGTCAACCAATCGTTGCATTTTTGTTGAATCAGTTTTGTTTTAATAATAAACCAATAATTGTGTTTAATAAGCTGACCACTGCCTCCACAAAGGCAACTACAGATGGGCAATAAAATGCTGGCCAACCAGCAATGTCCATGTCTCATGAGTGAAAGAAAGAAAAAATAAACTTAAAAATCAGGTTGCTAGATCTTATTGTTTAAATCCAATACTGATAAAGTATTTAATTGCTCATTTTGGTCACTGGGACAAAAAGGTTTGTTGTGACCCAACAGCAGTGTTCCCTCTAATTTTCTGAAAAGCTGCATGGGGTTCTGAGGCCCATGCATGGCAGCAACTTCCAGAGTTAATGCTGCAATTGGCACGCAAACACTGATGGCTGTGCTTGGAACATCAAAGCAGCTGTGTGACCAATTCAGATGGAATATTGCTGCGGGATAGTGGTACTCGGGTGACAATGTATTCCATAAGAGAAAGAAGCAGGAATTAGGCCATTCGGCCCATCGAGTCCTCACTGCCATTTGATCATGGCTGATAAGTTTCTCAACCCCATTCTCCTGCTTTCTCCCCATAACCTTTGATACCCTTGACAGTTAAGAATCAATCTATCTCTGTCTTAAATATACTCAATGACCTGGTCTCCACAGCCTTCTGTGGCAGTGAATTCCATAGATTCACCACTCTCTGGCTGAAGAAGTTTCTCCTTATCTCCATTCTAAAGGGTCTTCCCTTTACTCTAAGGCTGTGCCCTCGGATCCCAGTCTCTCCTACCAATGGAAACATCTTCCCAATGTCCACTCTGTCCAGGCTGTTCAGTATTCTGTAAGTTTCAATTAGATCCCCCCTCATCCTTCTTATTTCCAATGAGTATAGTCCCAGAGTCCTTGTATGTTAAGCCTTTCATTCCTGTGATCATTCTCCTGAACCTCCTCTGAAGTTGTTCCAAGGCTAGTACATCCTTCTTGAGGTATGGGGCCCAAAATTGCTCACAATACTCTAAATGTGGTTTGACTGGAGCTTTATAAAGCCTCAGAAGTACATCCCTGCTTTTATGTTCTAGTCCCCTCAAAATAAATGCCAACATTGTATTTGCCTTCCTAATTATCGACTCAACCTGCAAATTTACCTAAAGAGAATCCTGGACTAGGACTCCCAAGTCCCCTTGCACTTCAGATTTCTGAATTTTCTCCCCATTTAGACAATAGTATATGCCTCTATTCTTCCCACCAAAGCGCATGACCTCACAATTTCCCACGTTGTATTCCGTCTGCCACTTCTTCGCCCACACTCCTAACCTGTCTAAATCATTCTGCAGCCTCCCCTTGTCCTCAATACTACCTGTCCCTCTACCTATCTTTTCATCATCTGCAAACTTATCCAGAATTCCCTCAGTTCCTTCATCAAGATCATTAACGTATAAAGTGAAAAGTTGTGGTCCCAACACTGACCCTTGTGGAACACCACTAGTCACCAGCTACCATCCTGAGAAGGACACTTTTATCCCCACTCTCTGCTTTCTGCCAGACAGCCAATCTTCTATCCATGCTAGTACCTTGCCTCTAACACCATGGGCCCTTATCTTACTCAGCAGCCTCCTGTGTGGCACCTTGTCCACGGCCTTCTTGAAGTCCAGCTAGATAACATCCATTCACTCCCCTTGGTCTAACCTACTTGTTGCCTTGTCAAAGAATTCTAACAGATTTGTCAGGGATGACGTCCCCTTGATGAAACCATGCTGACTTTGCCCTATTTTACCATGAACTTGCAAGTATTCAGAAATTTCAACCTTCACAATGGACTCCAAAATCTTAACAACCAAGGTCAGGCTAATCGACCTGTAATTTCCTGTCTTTTGCCTTACTCCCTTTTTAAACAGGGGAGTTACATTACTGATTTTCCAGTCCTCTGGGACTCTCCCTGACTCCAGTGATTCCTGAAAGAT
>NC_063372.1:5136874-5152270 GCF_021869965.1 Rhincodon typus
AAGTTTTTGAGAAGATTTATAGCTGGGGTTGTGAATGAGGTTCTACCATTATGCCTAGGAAGGGTAATTTAGGAAGGGTTATTGTTCTCTTTTATGAATTTTATCCCAGTGAGGGTATTGTTTATATGTCGGTGGGTTTCTTCTAGTCTTGTGCATTTGATAATCACAACTTATTTGCCGAGCCGGTGTGTTTGGTTGCAGACGTTTTGTCACCCTGGTAGGTAACCTCGTCAGCGTGCCTCCAGTGAAGTGTTGCTGTTCTGCCCTGCTTGTTATTTATATGCCTCGGTTTGCTGTGTTGTCCCAGTCGAATTTGTGTCCTTCTTTGTCCGTGTGTATTGAGATCAGTGAGAATTGGTCGTGTCTCTTGGTAGCTGGTTGGTGTTCATGTATCCTTATTGTCAGCTTTCTTCCAGTTTGGCCTATGTGATGTTTCTCACAGTCCTTGCATGGTATTTTGTATATTATGTTAGTTTTATTGGTTGTAGGTATGGGATCCTTTACGGTTGTCAGTAGCTGTTGCAGGGTGGTTGTTGGTTTGTGGGCTACCCTGATACCTAGGGGTCTGAGTAATCTTGTGGTCATCTCTGATACGTCTCTGATGTACGGTAGGGTGACTAGTGTGTCTTGCCGTGTTGTGGTCTGTCACAGCGTTAATGGCGGATTGTGCTTTTTGGGTATTCATTCTTTTTAAAAACTCCGTTTTAAGTGCTCCTGTTCTGCTTTGCACGATTCCAGATTGCTGCAGTGTGTTGTGACCCATTTGAATAATGTTCTGATGCAGCTCTGTTTATGGGTGTTGGGGTGGTTGCTGGAGCAATTAAATATCTGGTCTGTATGTGTGGGCTTTCTGTAAAACGCTAGTCTGGAGTTCCCCGTTGTTCTTGCGTTCTACCATTATGTCTAGGAAGGGTCGTCGGTTATTGTTCTCTTCTTTTATGAATTTTATCCTGGTGAGGATGTTGTTTATATGTCGATGGGTTTCTTCTAGTCTTGTGCGTTTGATAATCATGAAGGTGTCATCTAGACAGCGGACCCAGAGTTTGGGTTGTATAGTGGGGAGCAGGATTGATTGCAGAAGCGGTAATGCAAAGGTTAGAATGAACAGTGTTCCCCACTATACAACCCAAGCTCTGGGTCCGCTATGGAGATGACACCTTCGTGATTATCAAACACACAAGACTAGAAGAAACCCATCGACATATAAACAACATCCTCACCTGAATAAAGTTCACAAAAGAAGAAGAGAGCAATAACCAACAACCCTTCCTAGACATAATGGTAGAATGTAAGAACAAAGGGGAACTCCAGACTAGCGTATACAGAAAGACAACATACAAACTAGATACTTAATTGCTCCAGCAACCATCCCAACACCCATAACGGAGCTGCATCAACACATTATTCAAATGGGCCACATCACACTGCAGCAATCTGGAATTGCGCAAAGCAGAACAGGAGCACTTATACGGAGTTTTTAAAAAGAATGGGTACCCAAAAAGCACATCTGCTATTACCCCTGCGACAGGCCACGACAAGAAGACACAACATGGCCAGACACACTAGTCACCCTACCGTACATCAGAGATGACCACAAGACTACTCCAGACCCCTAGGTATCAGGGGAGCCTACAAACCAACAACCACCCTGCGACAGCTACTGACAAACGTAAAGGATCCCGTACCCACAGCCAATAAAATATGCAAGGACTGAGAAATATTACATAGGCCAAACTGGAAGATGACTGACAATAAGGATACACTAACACCAACTAGCCACCAAGAGAATGACCAATTCTCACTGGTCTCAATACACATGGACAAAGAAGGACACAGTTTGACTGGGACAATACACCCATAATAGCACAAGCCAAACAGAGACATGCCAGGGAATGACATCCCAACCGGACCTCCATCAACAAACACATTAAACTGGACCCGATATACAAACCACTGAAAAACAGAACTGGAAGTAATACCAACCACCCCAGCAAACCGAGGCAAATAAACAACAAGCGGGACAGAACACCAATGCTTCACTGGAGGCACACTGACGATGTTACTTAGCAGGGTGACGAAATGTCTGCAACCAAACACACCGGCTCAGTGAGCAAGTGTACTACCTTAGCCTGGGTTGCTAAAAGCCATAGTCAGCAATTCGTTCCAAGCAAGCAGATATAGTTTTTGCTTCAGTCTGTGAGTCAAGTACTCCTATCTTTAATCTTTTTTCCCCAGTCTTCTCCTATCCCAACACCAGGAATTGTTCCTGCGCTGAGAAAAGAAATCTATCTTCCTCCTTACTTCCATTTAGTGGTACTTTTGAGGTGTGTGAAAACACTGTATGGTGAATTACTCTCTGATAATTCTGAAAATATGCATGTACGTTGATGTCGATTTAAGCTAATTCGTGATGAAAAGTCTTAATCTTGGAGTTTTTTTGAGAAAAGCAATTTTTATTTGCCACGTATAGATGCAGTTATTTAATGTATTCCAGTCTAATGAAGTAAACGTTCTTATTTGTTCTTTGTTGGTGATATCCAAAATTATATAGGTTTGGCAAACCTCGGGCAAGTTCTTAATGAATGTACGTCAAACACAAAATAGCCTATAATTTATTACAATCCATACTCCTCATTCACAACTCTGCCAAGGGTCAATGATGAAAATGTGATACTGGTACAGTGGGAGGTAGATTTCTCAAGTTGTAGTGAAACCACATTATGGGGAAGCATGTAGTATAACTAACCTAGTAATGTATGTTGCTGACTCTGAACACACACACCCACACACACATTTGGAAACCTTTTTCAATTCCACTACTATCGTTGCTTAGCTTGCTGAGCACCAATTACAGTGGTTCAAGTAACACTTAGCTTGTGGACTAATTCCTCCTTCTCTGTAAAGACATACCTTGATTTTCTTTTTCAGATGTTTTTGTGTACAGTGGCTGAGAAGCACAGAAATAGTCTGTGAAGATGCCGGATAAAGATAATTTATTTAACAGTGGTAATGACGAGGCTGGCCACAGCTCAGATGATATTTGCCGAGACTTCCTGCGCAATGTCTGCAAACGTGGTAAGCGCTGCAAGTTCTATCACCCTGATATTAATGAAGTGTCTGACTTGGGCGTAAAGAAAAATGAATTTGTCTTTTGTCATGACTATCAGAACAAGGAGTGCACTCGCATCAACTGCAAGTTTATTCATGGGACAAAGGAGGATGAGGAACATTACAAAAAGTCTGGAGAGCTTCCTCCACGCCTGCGCCTTACAGTGGCTATGGGTCTTGGCCTTTCACCTTCTGACCTCTCCTTTAAAAAAGGTGAGGTCCCAATTTGCCGAGACTACTTGAAAGGTGACTGTCAACGAGGATCTAAGTGTAAATTCCGGCACTTAAAACGTGATGAATATGAATATGAAAACAGAACTTTGGAGAGGTTGTCACGAGACCAAGTGATTTCTCCAGTAGTACGTCGATATGACCCATTTGATGACCTCTATGACACTGATCGCTATGCTGATTATGACCATGTTCTAAAAAGACGAAGAGTCGATGGCTTACGATTTGAGAGTTATGATTTTAATATCCCAAATTCGCGTCCAGTTGACTATCGGTTTTTAGAGGAGGAGAATCTGATGCTTCGAAAGCGTGTTGAGGAACTCAAAAAACAGATCTCAAATTTGATGGCAACTAATGAGGTACTTTTGGAGCAAAATGCACATTTCCGCAACCAAACCAAGGTGGTCACGTTGACCTCCACTCCCACAGCAACAGAGCAAACGCTAGCAGCACCAACTGTGGGTGCAATCACCAATTACAACCATGGTATAGCGCAGACTCACACCACTTTGAGCAGCCAAGCACTTCAACCACGACCTGTCACCCAACAAGACCTCGTGGCAACTGCTGGAGCTACTGCTGCTCCACCTACCAATGCTGCACCAACAGCACAGCATCTTAATCCTGAGATTGCTTCACTTCCTGCAGCGCTTGCCCAGACCATTGCCCAGGGAATGGCACCTCCAGTTTCTATGGCCCCAGTGGCTGTTTCTGTTGCACCAGTGGCAGTATCAATTGCCCAAGCAATGCCAGGAATCACTATTAGTCATGCCACCACTCCAATGGTTACTTATCCAATTGCATCACAGAGTATGAGGATAACAGCAATTCCTCATTGAGAGGTTATATGCAGGCTTTAGAAAAGGTTCTGTATTTCTTTGTTGCTCCCCATGATATGCATTACATAAATATGCACTCCAGAGTCAAGTGTAATTCTGACCAGCATTTAGTTCTCTTTGTGCCTAAATTATTTCTCTTCAGTCCATTGTTATTTTTGGATACTTGGTTAACCCTGTCCTGTTTTAGCGCTCAGCTTGCCAGTCCTCTAAATCCATCGTCTAATGTAACTTAAAAACAGCTGCAGAGGCACTCTCTGGGGCATTTCCTTCTAAAAGGTTTTGTTAGGATAAACAAGTCCCTGGGCTGTGGTGCTGCGCAAAATATTCAAACTGACTCTGTATCCCAAGCTTGGCTATTTGCATTCTTGACGCAAAATAAAATTTCATAGCATATGAAATTGTAAATTAACAAAGCAAAATAAAAGTATTTTGAAGCTTTTTATTTGTGGATATTGCTGGCGCTGAATGATTGCTGCATTTTCCCAGATAGTGATCACTGCACTCCAAAAAGTAATTCTCTGAATTTTTTTTTTGGGATGTTTTGATGTGATGGGGTTGTAAATAATTATAAACCATCCAGATATTACAATTTAACCCTCACAATTTTGGAGATACTCCTTACATTGCACTGTACCAAAGTGTTTAATTAACTTGGAAGCCATCGCGAAGATTCTGTTTCTTAATGAACTTAAAGTGTACTTTCAACTTTGTCATTCTTCAAGCATTAGATACCCAGTATGTAACATGGGCTATTCAAATCCTGCCACAGTAATGGGTTTCAAAGTTTTGTTGTTTGCCACCTGTAAGGATGATGCATGATCTGAGGTTAAAGAATCTGAATTCTGTTTCTGCTGGGAGCCAATCTATAACATAAAACTGTTCACACATTGGCAGTCTTACATTGCCCAGTTGACTGGAAGAAATGGGATGGGGATTACACCGACTCTGTAGTAGTGCTCTTCTGAGTGTTTAAATAGTGTCACAGTAGAGTGAGTATTACTCTGCATCTAACCTATCACTGCTTAACTCCCTGATGCCATTTGTCCTCATGTTGTGAATTCACGAATATAAAGGAAAGGAAACTTGTGTTCACTTGGCAGTTGATGGCAATAAAGCAAACGTAAAGTGAAATAGGATAAAAATAGTTTAAAAGAGCAAATGCCAGTGATGATTGCTCTGCATCTAATTTGGGTCAGCAACGCAGGAACTGCAAAACCTTTTGCAAATTCTTGTTGAACTGGAATATATAGATTATATTTTCACACCAAATATTTGTAATTTGTATACAAGTACAAGAAATGTATAACCTTGTTCAATTAAAATATACAGAATATTTAAAAAAAAAACTTTGCACCTGAGGCAGCTTAACTGCTGACTTATTTGGGGCCAGAATGGAAGTGTTTGCACGCAGTCTTTGAAATATGCTGAGCCAAACTGTAATGGATTTGTGTGAGAGAACATGAATGTTCACTATTTTATTCCTATTTTTAAAAAGCAACCTGTAGTCAACTCCATTAGAAGTAGGGCTTGCCTTTTGCTGGCCAATGTCTTCAAATGAGAAAGATCTTTAAAAGGTATTTTGAGCACCATGTCTTTTTTTTTAAATATATTGATTTAACTCCTGGATGTCCATAACCAGGATAGTGGAAAACTACAGAAAATTGAAGTGTAACGTACTGGGCACAAAAAATTCCAATGTTCTGATCCATTTTAAAAACTTGGTGCAAATCTTTCCGAAAGCTACATGACTAGCTGATGATTTGTCTGCATTTTCTTCAAGCTTGCCAAAATGATCTTGCAACACAACTAACAATGTTAATGATAAAATTGGCTTTTGATACTCTGTTAAAGCTGCATTATGTAAGTGTGGGTATTTAGTTTAATTAACTCAGGTGCTTATTTTGTTGAAAGGGGTGGTGGCTGTAATATGGAACCGTAAGGTTGGTCATACTTGTGCTATTTAATCAACTAGTTACTGAGGACATTTGGCCTTAATTGTTGTTTTTCTGTTAACCTTGTCTACAAATTCTGTATAGTAGCTGTTTAGTCTTTTGAAATCTGCTGTAATGTTTGTCAGGTTCTTGTCGAATCTGGAATTCAGAACCAAGGATCTAAGCTTGTACAATTGAAACAAGTTTAATAGAGCAGATGTATTTTCATTTGTTATACTTTCAGTGTACTCCACAGAACTGAAAATTTCTACTCCTTACTTGTTGTAGCTCTTTAGCTGTGCTGCAATTTTATATTTTGCAGGTGTGAAGGGGAATTTTCAGAACACTGGATAGCCCATCCCCTGCATTTCCTCTTCCTTCAGGCTGTACTTGTGAGCTTCCAGGAATCCCTGCGACTGAAATTTGCCCAATTATAATGTGTATATAATTTATACTTGCTAAACCATGAATATTTAGGAGCCCTTCCTAGCCAAAGGGAGTCTTGGTTTTATTAGATCAGAATCAAAATTATGCAGACTGCCTCTTCACAAAGAGCTCTGAGAACATGACAGTACAGTAATGTATCACAAACCAGTATCACTGTCTCATGGTCAGCAGTTAAAATAATACAAATAGTAGACAGTACACAGTCTTCAAGGAATGTTCAAACTAGTCTGTGCTTTTTACTTATTGTACTAAAATAGCTGAGTTAAAATAAGCACTATTCTATGTGCAGTGTATTCCTGTTGTATGTAATGAGTCTGAATGTAACAAACTTGCATAAAACTAGAAACTGTACTGGTTGAATCAGAATCAAATTGAAATTTATGATGGTTTGTTTATACTGCATTATACTTTCAGATTTGACTTGATTTAAAGAGTATCTCCACTGAATGTAATTTTGATGTCATTAATGAAAGGTTTACAATATTCTGTTTATAAATGACTTTCCATAAAGAAGTATATGTTCCTGCATCAACAATTTGAGTAAGAATACGGGAATAATTAGAAGTAGGAACAGGAATAAACTGTTAGATCCCTTTGAACCTTCTGTGTAATTCACCTAAGATATTGGCTGATCTAATTCCTCCACTTCAGAAACTTTGACTTTCACCGTCAATCAAATATGTTTAACTCTGCCTTGAATAAATTCAATGATCAGCCTCCACTATTTGCTAAAGAGAATTCCAGGGTTGTAACAATCCTCCAAGAAAATAAGTTCCTCCTTGTCTCCATGTTGAATGGGAGTTCCTTATTTTTGAGCTGTGTCCCTTGTTTTTGATTTCCGCTATGAACCAGGAGCATCCTTTTCAGCATCTATTTATTGGTATTCTTGGTAACTGTCTTGTATTGATGGATTCTAGCTATGTTTTTCCCAATAAAAGAAAACATTCTGTTGTATTCACTCTATCAGAGTCTTTTCAAAATTTGAAAGACCTCTACTAGGTGACTCTTCACCCTTATTTTAAGACAACAGGAAAAACAAAAAGACCCATGCTTACCTACGCAGTTCTGGTAGCATCTTTTTAAATCATCTTTGAACATTTATTCTTTCTGTGAAAATATTGAATGTCCTACCACTGGGAGTAATTGAGGAGAATTGTATAGATGCATTTGAAGGTGAAGAAAATAGAGGATTATGATGATTCATTTAGATGGGAAGAGATTTGAACAGATCATGAACACTAGCATGGCCTTGTTGGGCTGAATGGCTCATTTCTGTGCCATAGATCCGACACGTACACATCACGCATGAGTCACCTCAGAATCTTTCGTTCCAAATAAGATTATTCTCATTCTTAAACTTCAATAAATATAGGCCCAGTCTCCTCAATCTTTCCTTGTAAGACACAGCCCTCATTCCAGGAATCAATGGGCAGCATTGGCTAGATAAGCAATTAATGTCCATCGCTGATTGCCTTGGAGCAGGTGGCAGTGAGCTTCCTTCTTAAAGCACTGCAGTCTTTGGGGTGTAAAGACACCTACAATGCTGTTGGAGAAGCGTTTCAGGAT
This sequence comes from Rhincodon typus, assembly GCF_021869965.1. Lineage (NCBI taxonomy): Eukaryota > Metazoa > Chordata > Chondrichthyes > Orectolobiformes > Rhincodontidae > Rhincodon > Rhincodon typus. The sequence goes on from NC_063372.1 coordinate 5,144,997, forward strand.
TTTTAACTCAGTGACTGTGAAGGAACAATGATATGGTTCAAAGTCAGGATGGTGTGTGACTTGGAGGGGGACCTGCAGGTAGTGTTGTTTGCATGCATCTGCTGTCCTTCTCCTTCTAAATGGTATAGGTTATTTGGAAGGTGCTATTAGAGAGTCTTGGTGAGTTATTTCTGTGCATTTGTAGATAGTACACACTGTTGCCACTGTCGATTAGTGGAAGGACTGAATGTTAAAGGTGGCAGATAGGTGTGGCTTGGTTGGTCCACTTTTTAGTTTCAGCAAAGTGACTGAAGCTGCACATAATCCTCTTTTAAGTGTGGTCTCACCTTTTACAGTTGTAGCAAAGCTTCCCTGGTTTAAAGCTCCACCTCCCGTGCTATAAAGGCCATCATTCTGATTTCCTTCCTAATTAGTTGCCATGCCACATATTGATTTTTTTTTTGTGATTAATGTACAAAGTCACCCAGATCCCTCTACTACAGCATTCTGCAGAGTTCCTCTTTTCTGCCAAAGTGGGCGACCTCATTTTTTCCCTCATTATACTTAATTTGCCAAATTTGTGCCCACTCAATTAACCTACCTATATCTTTTCACAGATTACTTGTATCCCCCTCACAACTTGCTTTCCTTCCTATTTTCATATCATCAAATTTGGCCACAATACAGTCTAGCTTGGATGAGGAGACATTGTTACAGGTTATAAATAGTTGAAGCCCTAGGACTGATTTCTGTGGTATTCTGCTAGTTACAGTTTGCCACGCTGAAAATAACTTGTGTATTTAGGTTCTCTCTTTACTGTTAGCTAAGCAGTCCTCTATCCATGTTAATATGTTGCCCCCAGTACTGAAAGCTTTTATGTTACCATATAAAAAGGTTGCTACAAATGCCTTTTGTAAATCCAAATGCTTTGCCTTCTGTGTAAAGTGACAAAATAGTGTCATTTGGTCTACACTGCTGGGATCTACCTGCTGTTTTCCTTGCACCATATGCTTGAGCCACTGCAAACTTTTCCACTTTTCCAGATTTTCCATCTTTTCATCCCTTCTGCAATTCTGAATCTCAGATATCTTTTGTATCTCTATCTCTAACTTTTCTCCCCGTTGTCCCTTTTTGACTTGCACTATTATTATTTCAGTCTGTTAATCGATTCCTGGCCTCCATTTAATCAGTTTACAGATAATTGTTTTTCCTATGTATGTGTTTTTAACCTTCTTGCCCCTTTCTCCTGGCTCTGTTCCTGCTCATAGGCTGTTCATAGAATCCCTACAGTGCAGAAAGAGGCCATTTGAATTTGCACCAACTTTCCAAAGAGCATCCCACCCAGGCCCACTACCCCAATCTATCCCTGTAACCTACTTTTTTTTAAAACCACAGTTACTCCACCTAACCTCCTCATCTCTGGACACTACAGGACAATTTAGTATGGCCAATCCACGTAACCTGCACATCCTTGGACTGTGGAAGGAAGCCAGAGCATCTGGTAGAAACCCACGCAGACACTGGGAGAACATGCAAACTCCACACAGACAGTCCCCGCCACTGTGAGGCAACAGTGCTAACCTCTGAGCCACTGTGCTGCGGCTGTTGTTCCATAATGTGTCTCAGTTCTGATGAAAGGTCAAAGACCTGAGGTATTAACCATACCTCCTTTTCTCCACAGATCCTGCCTAACCTGCAGAGTGTTTCCAGCCTCTCTCTCCTCCTTTTATTTCAAGTTCCTGCTCTCCGTTAAGCCAAACTTAGGAGGTGCCAAGCTGAAACCAGCTACAGAAGGCAAGACGTCAGATTAACACTTCCTCAATCGGAACTGCATTTGTATAATTTCCAGTACTTGAAATCTTCATTTGTCACAGTTATTTTTGTTCCCACTTCCAAATTAGTTAATCTGTCCGAGGTAAGAACCAAAGCACAGACTATTTTGATCTCCTTGTACTTTGCTCAATATTTTGAAGAATATTAGTAAAATAGGCAACCAGGGAATTGAAAGGATTAATTCATAATTTTGGTATGCCATGTTTTGACATTTTTTTAAAAGGTTGTGATTATGCTTAGAATGTTTCAACTGATACAGGTCTCCAGAACAGTAGAGCTTAAAGTCCACGTGTATACTTCATTCAAAATGAGATAAAAATCTCTGCATTTATTTGTATGGGATCCTGTCAAATGTAGAACAATAAAGAATGTTTTAATTTAAGAGTAAGCTTCCTGTCCAGTCCTCATTCATTTTTAAGTGCACATTTAAAATAGTTAAAGTTTTTTCTTGTTGATTTTTAAAGTTGCGTTTGAGTCCTCGAGTAATGTCAGTTGAAGGACCAGTTGACTATGTGTGTCATGTCTTAACACAGGTAAGTCTGACTAGGTTCAGCATGCAGATTTGACTTAAATTTTGTTTGATAATTCTCCTATGAAGGATGCTGGAAGGCTTTAATATGTTAAAGGTACTGTATAAATTCAAGGGTTCTTCTGTGTAAAATAGCTAAGTGTGCTATTGGGTGACGTTTTCTGCCATTCACTTGCTTGAAGAAAATAAAATTGCCTCAACAGAAAAATTTTTTAAAAATAAGTGGCGTTGCATACACTCAGTCTAATGTATTGCTTCCAGTTTTAAGTCAGTGGAGGCAGCTACATTCCTGCAGGGAAGAGTCATGGTAATGAAGTGTCCCACACCTCATAGTACTGTACCTTGATCCTTTTACACTAGGATAGCAAATAGGCTGGATGCAGGGGAATGACCCCTCTATTCCACATCAACAATGTATCTCCATTCCCAGTCTCAAAATACAGACTCTGCTGTACCAGCATCATGCTTTCATTTCTAGCCTCAGTTATATTTATTTATGCAGCCTTCTAAGCATCTCCATGCTTTGGATTTGGACTTAGTAAGATTTATACTCACCAGATTTGTTTCCCTACATCGCAAGACTAGAGAATAGATATCAATAGATACAAATCAAGGAGCCAGAAATAAATGACAATATTGTAAACTGGAGCTGCTAAAAGATGTTTGGCAACATGGTGGTGCCACATGTGGATTCCATCGTGAATTGTAGCAACCAGAGACTGAGTCTTGATTGTACTTTCGTGAAGAAGAGAGAAATCTGACGAGAGGTTACCCCAGCTTCCAGCACCTGGTTACAAAGTAAGATGCACAGATCACAGCAGGTTGCCCTTGGCTCTGGGATATTGCATAGAGTGGGGAAGAGGAGGGAAATGTAGCACCTAACAAGGAATAGAAATAAATTGGCTTGATTTTTGAGAATTTTATGCAAATGGGGTTTATTTTCAATTTTGTCTTTTGGCTATAACCCTTGTAGATTTTGGTCATTCTAAATTTAATTGTAGGTTGGCACTTGAAGTGGGTCAAGTATAAGTCACTTCACTGGTCCACTTGGCACAAAAGATTAAAATGCCACAAATCATGTGTAGGATTTATTTTTTTCCCTTTTTTTTTTGCTTATGTCTACAAGTTACAAACACTGGCAAACATGGAGGTTTTAAATTTTACATTTAACTCCCTATAGTAACAACTAAAAACAATCCACAAAGTAAGATAAATTGTAAAGCCTAGTGCACACTTATTTGTGTGGCGCTTATGAAGAGTTGGTATTCTGCTTCTGTAACTTGTAGAAAGAAATCAAATTTGGTCACCTTTAGCAATAATGGATTAAGCATATATCTGTGAGCTAGTATTTTTCTTAAAGCAGGCAATAAATAGTAAAATAAGACTCAATAATCCCATACTATAAATATGAATTGGGTTTGAATTTAATAATGTTCCACATTGACTATGGGCAACACAATCAATTTAGCTGCCAAGTTCTTTTCCAAGTGCTGTGTTGGATGCGGAAGTTCTATAACAGCATCTCATTAACCACCTTTCATCCATAGCTTGTGATAATTTTAGCAAATCTGCATAGTCTGTTTAATATTTCTTATAGACTTCTCGCTCCTTTTGACATCTTACTAAAGAAGATGAAAAAACTAATTAATCGTAATGGGGTATTTGAACAGCTTAAGTTGTAGCCGGTCCCAATATGACTGATTTTTTAAAAAATTTAATGGATATGCTGTTTTGAAGAGTCAAAACAGCAGATTTTCAATAACTGTGCCATATTGAAATACCTCTAGTGATGGTGTTTTTGAACAAAATACATTCCTTTCCAAAGCAATCTACAAACACTGAAAAAGGAAATTTAAACACTGAGCAATTTAAGGAAATTCAAATGAATGACATGCTTAAATGGGGATAGCATTGTCAATTCAGTGCAAATTTCGAGGTAAGGAGGTATCCTGAACCCTTAATCACATGTTGAGTACTTGACTTTTAAGAATGAAAAGTTTTATTTCACTTGTCATTTTAAGTATACCTCGGTTTGATGTGTTATGACTTCATCAAATTTAATCAGAATTAATGTAAATTTTCATTAGAACAACACTGCCACTTTTCAAAGTATATTCATTCAAATATATTGCCTTAATGATACCACAAAAATGCACTGTTAACAACTGTAGCATCACTCCCAATTCAAAAAATAAGTTGAAAAGACCAAAGTGATTACACACAAGGAGTTGCTCTCAAAGGGGCAAGAAAAGTCCAAATTGTTTGCCCATGAATACAAGAACTGATCCTAGTAACAGTGGCAATGTTAAATTGATATATTTTTTTTCAGGTGACTGGGGATAGGATGGTGTGGTATAGAAATCTTAATTCCAAAATTAATGAGGGCAGTATATTCATTCTTCTAAAAGCAACTTCCTATCTGCCCACCACAAAGCACAAGTCTCAAACAGCTCGTAAGAAATCCACATGTGCAAGCTCTTTAATTCTAAATTTGGTTTAAATATTCTCCCGATCACTTTTTTTTCCCCCAATTAGCATTCACTCTAGCCCAAGGAATTTTTAATCAGGAACAAAATGGTATAGATTTATCGATGGAAGTTACCTATTAGGTTTAGCATAATATAATGTGGAGTGTAAATATGGACATCATGCAGAGCTATTTTAATACAGTTGTTTATTTTCTCTCCCTACTTCCTTCTGGCACATGCTGATACTTTTAACCTCAATTGAGAGGTCTGAAATTCTTCGGCTACTTCACGGGTGCCATCAGTGCTATCCCAGTGACGTGAGGTAGAAGTATTCATCCCTTCCTCCACCTTGCTATATACTTGAACATAATTCAAGGGTCTCAACTAGCAGCTTCAGCTGGAGGTGACAGAACTTACCCAAATAATGACAGATGTGTTCGTAGGTCAAAGTGGGATTTGGAGTTGCAACTGTTGATTTTGGGAGGCCAATGCACTGATCCCTTTTTTTAAAAAAAAAACCCTGTACTCTCAGCAGTGTTGGTATTGTAATTATTCAATTTTCAAAAATTTGTTTTTTAGTCTAGAGACAAAAATAGGGTCAACAACAGGAAAAAACGGTTCAACAGTAGCTTTGTTTGGCTGGAACACCCGGAACTGTTGCTGCTGTCCCCAATAGACCACAGTTACATTTGTTTTCTAGTATATCAAGCTGAAAGCTGACAGCCCTGCAAATTTAGTGAAGGATTTGTTGGCAGATTTGGTGAAACTTTGTTTATATTGAAGGGGTTTTTTTTAGTAGATTCTGTGGCATTGTTAACTAATTGAGAGTTTTACTAATTGAGAGTCATCACCATTTGGAACTTGCCCTGAATTTGCAAAACTCAAGTTTTTGAATCATTCTAAAATTTGAAATTTGGCTTTAACCCTTCAAATCTGAAGATGCAAATTCTCATTCCTACCAATAAATTTTCATTATTATATTTTTTCAAAATGAGGGGACTGTAAAATCATGTATTTATTTACTTCTATCTCCTTATCAATTGATTATGTCAAACAGTGCTGATTTTCTGCGAGTTGAGGGTTCTGAATGTGATTAGATTTTTAGTTTCCAAATTTAAGTTGGTTTAGACATCAATTTGTCCATTTTCGTGCAAGTGCAGCAACAAGCATCACAGGAATAGAAAGACTGGCACCTGTTCCATAAGAGAGATTTTTCTGTGGTTAGGAAATCCATATTCAAATTTCAGACTCTCAAACTCTCAAGCCAAGGTGAGATACTAAAAAAGAGGAAGCATGTCCAAAATCAGCTAACGCATGAACAAAAAAGAATATCAAATCCAATCTAAGTTTTTAAAATAAATTGCTGATGTGCTTAGTATTGCACTTTTTGTTTGCAATAACAGGACGATGTCAGACTATCTACAGCTTTTCATCTCCTAAAGATTATTGTCCTAATCTCACAGTAATTTTGCTACCTTTTTATAATCTGAGTTGTATTGCTCTAATCTGTAAATATTTTGTGGAAAAGCATTTCCAAAGGTTACATGATTATTTGTTATAAACTACTTTGGTGTGGTAGGGGAGGGGCTGAAATTTTGCTGCAAGTGGCCAAACATTACTTGTAATGCGATCCGTATGTCAGGAAGAAAAGATTACCAAGAAACTGGTTTAATAGTAAAGTTCTCCAACATGATGATTTTGTTCTTTTGCAATTTTCCTTAATTAGTCATTTTTCAAAGCATACTGTTCATATTTAGGGAATTGGGCAGGGGTATTTTAAAAATAAAACAAGTGAAATGAATTTTCATTAAAAATCTATTCTACTTTGTAATGGCAGATTTAACCAGTTGTATCCGACTTTTACTGCTGATCTTCACTAATATTAAACTTGCTTACGCCTTTTTTAAAAAAGTTCTTTTTCAATCAAAGCAACCTACTAGATGATAGTTCAAGTGTAAGATTCTGTAAATAACAAACGTTCTAAAAAAGTAGATTATATGTTTTAATGTAAAGCATAGTCAAAAAGGTTCCTGATGATAACCCATTTCTAAATAGGCTTTTTGCCAATTAATGAGTGGATTATTACATTCAAATCCTTGAGTAATTTGAGTAATTAATCTTAATTAGGCATGGCGCTCTGTGGTTAGCACTGCTGCCTCACAGCACCAGGGACCTGGGTTTGATTCCAGCCTCGTGCGACTGCAAATTCCAGACAGACATTCTCCCTGTGTCTGCATGGTTTTCCTCTGGGTGTTCCAGTTTCCTCCCACAATCCAAAGATGTGCAGGTTAGGTGGCTTGGCCATGCTAAATTTTCCATAGTGTCCAAGGAAGAGTAGGTTAGGTGGATTAGCCATGGGGAATGCAAGGTTACAGGGGTAGGGTAGGGTAAGGGGGTGGGTCTGGGTGGGATGCTGTTTGGAAGGTTGTTGTGGACTCAGTGGGCCGAGTAGCCTGCTTCCACAC
>NC_063372.1:5152370-5153098 GCF_021869965.1 Rhincodon typus
AGATATAGCATCTTATCTATAACTCACTGATTGGGGACATCAACAGCATTCATGTTCTTTCAAGCACACTTTTTCAGTAACAACAAAGTAAATTTCACAATGTCACTTGATGATAGGATAGTTCTTGTGTTGTAAACTCCTTTCTTAAAATAGCTTTTTATAAGGCTTGTGTTTTGAGTTCGATGGGCTCACTCCTAGGTTCTTGTTGCCCCTCAGCTTCTGGAGGGTGAGCTCCTTTAAGAATAGCAAGTCTCTCTGAAACACCTCTCATCCTGGGGAAGAGGATAAAATCATAAAGCACTGCTGCTATAGCACCTCCTATCAGAGGACCTACCCAGAATACCTGCAAAAATAAAGAAATAAGAACAGCTTGAGACAAATGATATAATCTTATTTGAATTGAGAATTTTTCCTCTAAGTTTTTGTATTTGATGGTAGCACGTTGTTGTACTGTGAAAGCATTACAAATGGGTCCGATCCTGTCCAGATGTAAACACTTTCCTGCAAGGGTCACTTTGTGATCAGGGAAATTCCAGCTTGGTTTCTTCATCACTGATTTGAGGTTGCCTGCCAATCAGCTAGCTTGGCTTAAGCCAAATAACTTAATGATCTGAATGGTTGAGTGGCTACTCTGAGTTAAGCGTTTGTAAAGTGTTTTACACAGGTGTTGCACAGTACAGCACTGGCATGTAAAGTCTGTGTAACTGCATCCATTTGGTAGAATATTG
>NC_063372.1:5153198-5159140 GCF_021869965.1 Rhincodon typus
CCTCCCCCCCTCACCCTCACACACACATTTCCTATTCTTGCTTCTAGATTGCAAGTTGCAACATTGCAGTTTCTCAGTAAAATCCATCTTTTTCACTGGCTTAGAATTTTTTTATTTTTTAAATTATAAAACAAATAAAGTTACCCTTCTATCAGACCCTGTAGTGATCCAAAGAGATGCTTTTGTTTCTCATGACAGTCTTTAAGAATCTAATTTAGATAATGTATACTGACAATTTGTGCTGAATTATGGAGAATTTCACGTTTTAATTAGAACATAAATCCCTCTGTCGTAGTTTAAAGCCATGGAGGAGGCCATTTTGCCTTTTTAAAGTAGTCTTTCAGGTTACTTGGGAATCAAGAATATGCTTAAAGAATATTTAGAAGAATAGCTAGCTCAAAGCTGGTACATAGAGACTTACTGGAACTTCTGAAATTTCTGAATTGATGCATTTTCTAAACTGAAGCAATTACATGTGTGACTCTAATTGAGTATGAGATCAGATGTGTACTAGGATAAATAAAATAAGTACCATGTCCCCATTGTAATAACCTTGTTGACCTGTATTTGAGGAATCCTTGGTCATGAGTTGAAATGATGGGCAACTTTGCAAAGTTCTTGGGGTTACAAAAATCTCTATGGTTTCTAACTTAGTGTGTTGTGGTTACCTGGCTAGCAATTGAAGAAATTAACAGCCTCAAGTTAAGTGTTCTTTGTTCGGCATCCCACTGTATTTTAGCTGAATTTTGTTTGTTCTTACCCAGTGATTTCCAAAGTTTCTAGTAAGTATGGCTGGTGCAAAGGAACGGGCTGGATTCATTCCACATCCTGTATAATACAGCTGGATAAAAAGAAGATAAGCATAATTTCAAAATTTTTTAAACTTCAATTCATAAGATAGATGCGAGTTATAGCTTAGTATTCCATTTATCGATCAAGTTTAATTCCATTTTGATTTCCAACAGTTAGTGCTACACAGTGTATGTAAAGAGAAAAGATGAATTGCCTATCAAACTGAACTCTTCCAGTGGACCATGAAGTCTAATTTGATTTTTTTTTCCAACTATCCATTTAAGTCTGATATTGAAAGTTTTATCATAGTGCACTAAAACAATTGAAATTTGATTTGGCACAGTAAAAAAAAAAAAAATCAATTTGAAATTGCCCTGAATAGCAAACTGAGTGTGATAGTTGTCTTTGCTTGATGTTCATATACGTGTACGTTTTGGCATAAGTTACTGAATAATGACTGAGAGCATGAGCCCCAGGCAATTTGTCTCCCCTTCCTAGCCCAGAGGTAAGTGGGGACTTTGGTCATTTTTAGTACCTCAGTTGTGTCCTGGCCAGGATAAGCTAACTCAGTACATACTGGGCATCTTCTTGGTCTGTATATCTTAGTACCACACCAAGCAATAGTATGTAAGTTAGGAAAGTGCTCATTATCTTGTTTATCTAGTTTCATTTCTATTAATTTTCTATTTTGTAAAGTTGAAGTGGAAAGTTGCAGACTTACCCCAAAAAAGTGACCCACAGTGAGAGAAAAACCAATGATGATAGCTGCTGAGCCCATGAATCCATTTCTGCGAATGTCTGTTGTGGCAAAAATACAGAGAACGAACTGAAGAGTAAGGAATATCTCCACAGCTGTACCCTGGCCCAGACCCACTCCAGCGTGCAGCTAAAGAATTAAAAAGAAATGGAAAATTATAACAGACTAGAAAGTAATTCAGAAAAATATTTACAGATGTCTTTGATTTTGTTAGCAAGCAAAAATATTCAATAAACTGCACAGACCCATAAAATTTTAAAGCCTTCTCCTTTCCCTTGTGTATTTGGGGTGAGTCCATTTCTAGGGTTTGAATACTAACTGAAACCACAGGCACTTATAACATTTTAATGAATGCTAAATGATAGAAAGGAGTGCAAATTTAGAAAAGTGACTCAGTCGGAACTAGTCATGGTTGCTCATTAAGTGTCATTCCTTCAGAGTCAAACAATCAATTAGTAAAATAATCCAATTGAGGATAATTTGAATATGGGAGTTGAAATTACATTTTTTCCAATCTCCATAACATCACATTCCTACTTCCTTTGTGAATCAAATATCCACTGAACAAGGGCAAGCAACTGTCTGTTGAACTGTGAATTAACATTGAATTTTCATGTCTATCAAATTGAGGGATGTCAGTACTGGATGGATAATGCAACTAATTTTGGAATTAGTATTAGCATCAAACAGTTGGGTAAAACCAAAACTGCCTCTACTTTACCCTAATAGTATGCTTTAGTCTTCAAGCTCAAAAGAGCTTGTATCACACCAGTTGTAAGGTTTTCATTTTCCATGAACTACTTTTCCATGGCTTTGGAGTGAGAATGGCAATTTGTGCTAAACCACATATAATTCAGACTTGAGGAACTAAGTTCATATGGAAGTAGACTGAAACTACCTAAGCTGGTTTCATATATGGTTCTGTAACTAGCTAGTTATGATTTCAAAGAAGGAAGCTTTGCGAGGTGTGTGCCAGGGAGGGGGTGCGGTGGGAGGTAAATAATTTAAAAGGTAATGCTTTAACCTACCATCATGAAGAGAGTTGAATTATGATCTTCCACAACTGTAAGAAAAATCTATGCCTGTGAACTTAACACTGGAAGAATGTATTACATAAACTTTAGCATATAGGAGACATACATCATCCTAGAATTAAATCACAATCATGGTGAAATTTGACCAAATATCTAAAAACTTTTTTTTAATACCAGCCCTCTCTGCAATCCTAGTCACTTCCTGCTATCCATTTACCATTTAAACTACGAAATGCTTTTGACAAAAGGTTGCACAGTTTTCTAGTCGTGCAAGAGGTTAACATTTTTCTGCAACTGATATCAAACATCAATCATGACTCCAATTATTTTGCATTTCAATCATACCGCTCCTTGTTGTGTTGTGTATTCTACAACAGATAACATTGTAAGAATAGGAAATGAAACAAAAAAACATTTTTTTTCAAAAGAAGGCCGATCAAAGGTTGAATATGCACACTGTTTCAGTATATTAACAGTAACATTTATGTTATTTGTTGATTGATACATGCACAATAAGCTATGTTATACCATTTTTACAGGAGACTCAACCCCAGTTGTAAATATGCTGCTTTCTTGGCTGATGTACACATCTGAGATACCAGACAACTCCTCAGTAAAATACTTTATGCTAATAAATTATTTGCTACAGTAACCAGTACATAGCAGGAATCCATGGCATGTTGAATTGGAAATCCCAAGTGATCAAAATATATATAAAAATGAAGACTCTCATTTTCCTAATGCCTTATATCAAAAAAATGTTTCACATACAATGAACTACCACGAAATCCAGTCCTTAATATTGTAAGCAAGTACATACAAGATGATGAACGATCAGTTAATCTTTTCGGGTTGAGTTGGTTGAAGGAGAATGCTGAATAAAACGTGGTGAATCACTGCTAGTTGAATAATGCCATGGAATCTTATTGTCCACTTAACACCAGAACAAGTAGATGGAGCCATGTGTTTTGAAGAATTATCCTCTTTATAGTCATTAAATCTGGTAAGGGTACTAATAAGTTTATTGCTAACCTAAGTGTTTGATCCTTGAGGGGTGGGAGAGAGGGAATTGGATTTGAGTTACTGATCTTGTGGGAAGTGTCCATGTCCAAGCGATTGAGCATACATTGCTTTCTATACAGCCTAATGCTAAACTGTGCAACTGAGCCCTGGCAAGCTGACAAATGATTTTGCATCCAGTAATTGGTGCAGCAGTACATGTAATCCTTGCCAGGCTAGTTGTCTTGGATTATGCCTTGATCATTAGCACACCTATGGTTAATTATGTGTTCAGCTCTTAGCGCAGATGTCGAGATCACCATTGGTTTTCGCTCTGAAACAGGTAGGCAGCTGAAGAAAGGGTATTGAATATTCATCTGAATCCTGGAAATGGAGATGGTGCAAAATTATAGCAAATTTTCCTGGTACTGAAGAATGATTTGTAATGATTTTGGCCAATTTACTATTTTAATCCCCAAATATTCTAAGCTTAGGTTTACCAAAATCAAAACGTAAGAACAACTTAAATACTTATTCCGATGGTATACCACTGAAACGTTGAAACTAAAATACTTGATGTGTGAACTACTTATGTTAAAAGATACTTGTAATATCCTTGTATCTTTCAGCTACATGTCAAAGTGTTTCTTATGTTACAAACTATTCTGAAGTCAATTGACTTAATACATCGGCAAATGCAGAAACACTTATATACATCAAAACCTTATACAGAAATATGATCAATTACCAGTGAATTTATTTTTAGCGCACAGCAAGATTCCACAAACAGCAATAAGACCGATGCCCAGCTAGCCCAGTGCACAGTAAAACCCTGCCAACAGGACTCCGATCAGTGATGACTTAATAAATTTTGGTGATGATTTGTACAGTGCAAGAACCCAAAGTCAACAATCGGAGCAATCAGTAGTTCGATTGCTTTGGTGTTTTGCGCGCAGAAGGATTCCGTAAAAAATGAGATCCTACGTACGCAGGAACAGCAATGAGATCACTGCCCAACTAGATTGCTTTAGTGGCTTATTGCGTCCAGCAAGGTCCCGCAAGCAGAAATTCGATTACGGACTGACTGGTTTTGCGCATAGCAAGATCCTACAGATCAAAAGTCAGGTCGGTGACTATTTAATTTGCTTTGATGTTTTCCACACAACTGGATTCCATTAAAAAACCCCATTAATGACCACTCTCGTCTGTTTTAGTGAATCTTTGTGCACAACAAAATCCCATGAACAACAATCCCATCAAGGATACAACAAAATAGGCACTCCCCTGCCCAGCAGCATAAACTGTCCCGTAGGTTTGTCCTGATCAGTACAAACAAAAAGCATCGGCAATGCAGCTAGTCTGTTTTAGTGACGTTTGCGCACAGCAAGCTCCCACAAAACAATCCCAGTAATGATCACTGTCTGCTTTCGTGATGTTTGCGCATGGCAGGATCCCAAGAATAATAATCTCACAACTGACCACTCTTGTCTGCTTTAGTGACGTTTGCGCATAAGATCCCATGAACAACAGCCCCACCAATGATCAGTCTCATCTGTTTTTCGTGACCTTTTGTGCGCAGCAAGATCTCGATAGCAACAATCCGATCAGCAGCAGCCAATCTGTTTCGCGCACGTTTGGATCGCATTTGCGTACAGCAGGTTTCCATATGCACCAATGAGATTAGTGATCTATCCTTGCTCCTTGTGGTTTTAGCACTATTAGTTGAGAAAGGAATATTGCCTTGGTCACCAGCAGAGCAATCAACCTGGGATCTGTTCGCTTTATACATCACACGAGCCGTCATTGCCACTGAGACATACACTAATATTTGCAAGTGAGTTGTCACTTTTTTACCATTTGCGTCCACGATTTGAATATGCTGACTTTAATTGCAGCCATTGCCCGTGCTCACCTTGACCAGGTATTATTTAGATTGCAGCCTTTATTCTGGATGCTAAAGGGGGCTGCTGCCAGCAGTAGATGTTTTCCTGGAGAAAGCAATGCTTATGCACTTGCTCTGTAGCACTGCAAATGTTTGGACAAAAAGGGGTTTTACTGTATCCGAAGCGTCCTGAGTTGTCCCCCCTCTCCCCCCGAGTTATTCCGATCGCAATACCAGCAACTGGAGAGCCCACCGAATCCGTTCTGCAAATCTTAGAAAATATCTAATTTTTTTTAGGCTTGATACCAGATTGGGAGATTGGAACCTTCACTCTGAACTGATATTTGGATTGTTCAAACCGCCTGCCGTGAAAATTCACCTTCCACCCCCAACTCCTTCCCGGTGAGGTTTAATAGGTCAGTTAAAGCGATGGGAAGGGGATCGGTTTTCTTCACATGCCTCACCAGATACACATAAA
>NC_063372.1:5159240-5160103 GCF_021869965.1 Rhincodon typus
CCAGAACTGATGGCAATTCACAGCTGAGTGAAGCCTGCTTTTTGCCTCTTTTTTTAAAAAGAAAACTTTATTTCCCAGCAATTTACAAGAATAACAAATGTATGTGACACCCAAAGCATCGCATGCTCCCTGTTCTGTCCTACTTGCTAATATATTGAAACCCTCCAGTTTATTTATTAACATCTGAGCAGATTTCTAAGACCCTGAAAATGTCCAGGCTGGTATATTTAACCTACAGGGCTTTTATTTGAAATAAAATTTCTACGTAATGTAACCGCGCCTGAGAAAAGTAATCCTTCAAATAAAACTACAAGTGAATATATTCAGTCATGTTATCTCAATTATTGAAACAGAACTTAAGGCTTCTTAAAACGTCTGACATTCAAGGAAACATCGGTCAAATTGATGGGACACACTCAGGCTATCATTTTGGATGTGTCAAACAGATGGTAATCTCAGAAGCACACAAATCACCAAACGTCCCCAAACACGCCAGCTATTCAACTTAGCAATAATCACGTGATACTACTGTTCCTAATTTCAGTAATCGATTTTAAAAAGAAAACGCGCATCTGGTCTACGTTTGAGGGTTAACCGTTAAAGTTCCAGGAACGTGTTTTTTCCTTTGTCATATCGGCCCACAGAGAAAGGCTGGTGTTGGATAGTATTTTATATATAGTATAGTCGAGCCCTCTTAGTCCGTCGAAACATGGAGGGGCAGGGCTGGTCTCACCTAGATTTTTAATGTAATTTTCGAAATATATGGCTAATTTTGTCTTGATAAATATTAAAAGTGGCAGATTAAAATGCGAATATGAATGAAAACGAAGTCTACCAAGACCATGACCCTTCCAATAACTCAA
>NC_063372.1:5160503-5172654 GCF_021869965.1 Rhincodon typus
TTATTATTTCAACGAAAAAGTTTTACCGTAGTTCCGAATGTATTTTATTTCAAATATTAAATGATCAATTCGATAAAGTTTAGATTTTACAACGGTTCAATCTGATTGTATAGATTCTCGATTAATGTGTTTCATATCCTTAACACTTTGAAAATTGAGTTAGTTAACGTTACCCCAATTGATTCTCAAAGATGTTTCAGTCAAGCCCGTTGATTCAATAAAGGAAACTTTTAGAAGTACTATTTATGGTCTCTACACGCTTACAGCGTCATATTTTTCGAAACGCCTTTCGTAACTCTTATCAATCTTTGATTTTCCAGAACATCTATTTTTCTATTTAATACTTGCTTTCAAAGTAAGGATTTTGTTGTTTTCCCCCGCCAGATTCATATTTTAACCATTTTTTCTCCTCTTAAGTGTACGTTTGCCAACATATTTACCGTGTTGAGCCCCAGGTTGCCCCGTACCGAGGGAGGGGTGACCCCATACAGCACAGCTGCCCCCGCCACTGCCCCCAGGAGCTGAGCGACAATGTACATTACACAGCGGAATATGCTCAGCTGCGCCCCCAGCAGGTAGGCGAAGGTAACGGCCGGGTTGAGGTGTGCCCCGCTGACATGTCCAACCGCCTGTACCAGGGCAGCCAGGACAAAGCCAAAACCCAGAGAAACCAGCAGCACGTTCATGGGGCCCGGAGACCATCGCATGGTAAAGCCCAGTCCAAAAAACACGAAGAGCATGGTGGCAAAAAACTCTGCAAAGACTGCCCTCCAAAAGGAGATAGACTTCAGCTCCCACATCATTCCCGATCCTTCAAAAAGCAGACTATTAAAAGAAAACAGAAAATAAAAAAAGGTGAAATTATCTCCTCACTCCTCAAACGTTCCCCCCAAATTTAATTGCATAGAATGACGTATTTATAGGGGACTCTGAATCTGACAACATTGTCTGTGGGAGGGACCTGTCCAGTTTGTCACTACATTTAACTGTTTCATCCCAGCGCACTGGGCATATTCCAGTGATTTATATTTCCACCAGCCCCTGTCTGCAATCAAACTTAGTAACGATTGTCAGAAATATAAGAACAAGTAGGAAGGCAACAAGGATCCATAAAATTAAACTAAAATGCAAAAATAAAAATTCAAATATCCTACACAACCCTGAGTAGCAAAATGACAACAATTGAGTGGTAAGGTTACAGAGGGATGTGCAAGATGAAGTCAGATATTGTCAGTGAAATGGCAGAAATGAAGCCATTTAACGTAGAAAGAAATGAAATAATTGACAAACTTGACTAAACTAAAGAGGATAAAACCTCTGTATTGCATTCATTCACGGCAAAAAAAAAGCCACGAAAAAGATTATAATATACATTTAATAGGATAGTGCCAGAAGATTGTTGTGCAGCTAATGTTACTTCAATATTCAAAAGAAAAGATAGAACAAATCTTTGGAGCTGTACACCAGTTAACCTATGTTGATGGTGGGAAATGTAAAAGCATCTTTCCTCAAAGTTGCAATTGAAAAACATCACGAACATGAAAAGTTGCATGGATTGTAATAGCAATGTAATGCTTGAGCAACCCTGTTGAATTATTTGAGAAAATAATAAAGAGTAGACAAGGGTAATGCAATAGATGTAATCTACATGGTCTTGCAAAATGCTTTCAATAAGGTACAGCTGAGTAAGGTCAGACCATATGGATTTAGGAGACAAGTAGCAGAATGGATAGCAAGCAGACTAAGTATAAAGTTACTCAATTTGAAAAGATGGGAAGTGATAATATACAGGTATGGTGCTGGGACCACTGTTGTTCACCATTGATATCAAGATTTGGTCTTGAGAATCAGAGGTACCATATTAAAATTTTCAGGTAGCAGCAAATTAGGTAGGATAGTTAATGTTGAGGAAGATTGCAAGAAAACACAAAAAAGTTGACAAACTTGCAGAATAAGTCTTTAAATGGAAAGTTAATTTCAATACAGATAAGTATAAGGTGATACAAATTTATAGAATCAATAAGAAAGGCAAATATACAATGGAATGTAAGACACAAAATGGGGGAATCTCAAAAGGATCAGGGAATCACACTAAAAATAGCATCACAGGTCAACAAAGCCATTAATTAGGGTTCAAATGGGGCACTGGACTAACTTTCTAGCAAAATAGAATTCAAAGGCAGAGAAATTATATTAAAATCTTGATGTGACCATACTTAGAACAGTATGCATAGTTCTAGTCTCCATTTTACAATAAAGGAATAAATGAAGAAGTTGCAACAATTTTTTTAAAAAGAGGGCACAAGAGGTTATAATTATCAGCAAGATTGAATAGGTTGGGCCTCTTTCCTCTTGAATGAGCAGAATGAGGGATGACCTGGAAGAGGTCTTTAAACTTCTGAAGAAGTTTAATCGGAAAGACATAGAGATCATCTTTCCAATTCTGGGGGATCCAGTGCCATGAATACTCAATAGTCACAAATGAATCCAATCAGCATTGTAGAGAAATTAATTGGGATGAAATTTAATCTCCATATATATTCACTCTGAATTTATGTCATACATGGTTCAGTCCGTGCATTCTCATTACTCAATCATAAAGTTCTGTGTTTTCAAATTTCACTCCAGAATGTACACAGACATCAAGGCTGACGTTTCAATGATGGAGTGCTACACTGTTCGAGGTGTTTTTGTTTGGATGAGATGTTAAAACAAGGCCCTGCTCTATGCCCTCAGATGCGCATAGGACATTCCGGCTGCAGAGGTGTGTATTAGCATTAGAAAATATCTGAATTATACCACGGCATTTCTTTGAAGGGAAATTGGGGCATTCGCCCCAGTGTCCTGGCCAACATTTATGCTTCAATCAATATCACAAACACAGATTATCTGGTCATTATCGCATTGCTGTTTATGGAGGTTTGCTGTGTGCAGATTGATCATACTTCTTAAAAGAATGACTACAACTTCATTAATACTATTGACTGTAAAGTGCTTTGAAACATCCACGGGTCATGAAAGGTGGTATACATATGCAAGTCTTTTTGGACTTGTTTGAGTAATCACTACGTACGCCACTATGAATTTTGAAGTAATCTCTACACATGGTCCAGTCTGAACCCTGTTAAATAATAAAAATCGAAAGACCTGCGGATGCTGTAAATCAGGAACAAAAGCAAAGTTGCTGGAAAAGCCCAGCTGGTCCGGCAGCATCCGTGAAGGAAAAAACAGAGTTAATGTTTCGGGTCCGGTGACCCTTTGTCCCTGTTAAATAATGCTCAGCACATGGTGAAATGTGAACAAGTGAATAGACAAGGACACAATTTTTGCTCATGTTCCTCCTAAATAATTTGGACCAGTAATTTGCTTGCGGCTGTTGATCGATCAAAAACGCCAAGTAATAGAAACTTGCAGCACTAAAACAAGTAAACAACCCAAACTGCGTCCTAATGATCGATGGTATTTAAGGAGATATGAAGGTGTGACTTTGCGTACAGGGTTAATACTGTGACATGTTGTGGGAGGCAGGGATTTGGTCACATAAACGGTTACATAACAATTGGAAACTTTTCTGGTTAATGCTATCATTGTCCATGCGGATTTGGTAGGATTTGATACTTTAGTCCAGAGAAAAAAATCATTTCATTTTCTGGAGTTTCACTGCATACGCTTCGAAACCCTGGGTTTTAGGATGAATGTAACCGAGCATTGTGTATTTGGATTATTGTCAATGTGAAGTAATATAAACCTCATGGCCCATATTTGCGTTGCCTACGGTGTATACCAGAGTGGCTGAACAGAAAATCCTTGAAAGGATTGCGTCTTTTAGAAGTAGGCAAATACGTCATTGTTATGCACAGTACATTGAGAAAAGAGGCTCGCTCTCTCTTCAGGTGTTGTCCCTCTGTCCTTTAAATCTGCCCTCATCACCGTCGTCCTCATAAAACCTTTGCCTCATTGAAACAACAATGCATATTATGTTGAAGAGATCTGAAGTAGTAGTGCACATTATATTATTGAGATCTGAAAGAACAATGCACGCAGTATTCAGGGAGATCTGAAATAACAGTGCAAGTTGCATTAAGGAGATCTGAAATAATAATGCACATTATATTCAGTGCGATCTGAAATAACAGTACTCATTACATTTAGGAAGATCCGAAATAAGATTGCACATTATATCTAGTGAGATCTGAAATATCAGTGCACCTTACTATAAGGAGATCTGAAATAATAGTGCATGTTATATTCAGCAAGATCTGATATTACATTGAATAGTTTGTTCAGCAGAAATCTGAAATAACAGTTCATGTTACATTCAACATGTCCTCAAATAATAGTATGTGTTACTTTCAGGGTATCCTGAAATAATATTGCACATTAAATTCAAGAGCATTTAGCAATGGGTAAAAAAAATTCTGATCTAGCCAGTGACAACCATGTCCTGTGAAAAAATAAAAGGAATCTTGCTGTAGGCACCTATTCTGTCTAGCTGTCACCTGAAATAATTGTACATTGCATTCATTGCAGCATTGCAGTAGCTCCATATAGGAAGGTCTTGCTGTAACTGCACAATTCTCTCTGTCATAATTCTAAAATAGTTAATTGAACATTTGTAATTTTTATCAATTTGCTTAAAAAGTCAGCTATTTTCATGTACTCCTAAACTCAAGAAAATACTCCCCTTCTACTGACACTATGTTGCAGAGTGATACAACAAATCTCAGCTGTTATAATGGTTGAATAAACATTGATATCTAGAACAAATAAACTAACCCTGAGTTGATAAGCTGAGCAGCAGGGAACATTTAAAAATGTGCAGAAGTCCTTACCTGCTAAGTCTATCTGCCTGCATTCATCTCTTTAGTATTTTACAGAATGGATTCTGTCATGAAGTAGTTATTTTTATTTATCCCACTGATCTATATGGCTTTGGTCTGCATATGTTCTAGATTCAAGACAAGAATTTTTTCTTCAGCCTGCCAGGTAGAACTGTAGTATTTCATCACTCTCTCAATATGTGCTTTGTTGAAGGCTGAAGTTCCTGACTTTGACAAGTATTGTTGTCATTTTAAAATGATTTTTCCCCTTTTTTTGCTTTTCTAGCCACTTCCTTCATGTGCTTGTTGCACTGAAGTGGTGTGTGCTAATAGCATAAGAAAGCACAGAACAAGCAACTCAGAGATAGTAAGCACTGCTGATGCTGGAGTCAGAGATAACACAGTGTGGAGCTGGATGAACACAGCAGGCCAGGCAGCATCAGAGGAGCAGGAAAGCTGACGTTTTGGGTCAGGACAAATGGCATTTGACCCATTAGACACATTCTTTCCATAGATCATCCACAATTTGACCTTTTATGGAGTCTATCCAACTTGTTAATCTCTTGAATGAAGTTTGTGTAGTTTTTACTTGTCTTCCAAAAGTAAATCAGCAAAATTTCAATATCTATTTAAGCATACAACCGGCATTATTCACCCTTGACAAGATTTTTTCGAAAGAATTATATGGTCATAGCCCAAAACTACCATGCTGCAAAGAGTACTTCATAGAAACATAGAAAATAGGAGCATTAGTAAGCCATTTGGCCCTTCAGACCTGCTCTGTCATTCAATATAATCATAACCATTCCGGTTCTCGCTTCGTCCCCATATTCTTTGATCCCTTTAGCCCTAAGAACTATATCTATCTCCTTCTTGAAAACATTCGATGTTTTGGCCTCAATGGCTTTCTGTGGTAGTAAATTCCACAGGCCCCTCACTCTCTAGTTGAAGACGTTTCTCCACATCTGAATCCTAAAAGGTCTGTCCTTAGACTGTGATCCCTGGTTCTGAACTCTCCACCAATGGGAACTTCCTTCCTGCATTTACCCTGTCAAGTCCTGTTAGAATTTTATAGCTTTGTATGAGATTCCCCTTCATTCTTCGAAACTGCAGTGAATATAGCCCCAACTGATCCAGTCATTTTCCTAGCTATGCTTTGAACCATGGAAGAATATAGCAACAAAGGAAGCCATTCGGCTTACCATGCCTATTCCAACCTGTGATAGCAAGAACTGCAGATGCTGGAGTCAGAGACAACACAGTGTGGAGCTGGAGGAACACAGCAGGCTAGGCAGCATCAGAGGAGCAGGAAAGTTGATGTTTCGGGTCGGGACCCTTTTTCAGAACTTCTTCATTCCTACTCCTCTGATGCTGCCTGACCTGCTGTGTTCCATCTCCACACTGTGTTGTCTATTCCAACCTGTGTTGTTTACTCAAAACATGCAAACCTGTCCCTAACCAGACATTTATTGATTTTTCAAAACAGAAATTAAATAATACATCAGTTGAGAGTCTGTTGCAATTAATGTGCTGTTTTATGAAAAGAAAACTCTATGACTTAGAGCTTATACATATAATTCTCATGTAATAAAGTTGTACATGCGCCGTCCACATGATTTCCTTCTACATTTGTTAATGCCTCTGAACATTTTAAAGATGTGGGTCATATTCCTTCTGAATGATTCTTTCTTCAGTGAAAAAGAAGTTCAGCTCTGCAAGTCCTAAATCTAGATGATCCTTGCTACTCTTTGAACTTTCATTGAGCATTGAAACATTCCTCAATGCTTCAGCATCCTTTTGAATTTAGGGTGCCCAAAATGCTTTATGACCTCCCCAGTTTTCTACAGAAGTTATAAAAAGCTGCTTTTAATTATAATCAATGCATCTGAATACATAATTGACCGTATTGATTAGATAATCTTAATGAATGTCCAAATGTCACTATTTTCTTTTCACCTTTGCTAATATTTATGCCTTCAATTTCTAATTTCTAATCATTTTATGTTTCCTGTTTCAACAATCATTATCTTATATTTGTGCATGTTAAAATCTCTTTGCCTAGAAACTTCATTCTGATGTGAAGAAAGTGAATAATTACAGATAAAGAGAGTCTGATATCTTTGTTGGAAAGGGTGGTTGGCAACATCACAGTGAAGATGTCTGAACAGGTTTAGTAGCTTGGCCTTCTTTATAGCCTCGTTGTCTGCTTACAATCCAATTCAATCTATCTCTTAGTCAGTCATTGGTTGCCTTTCAGATGGCAACATAACTACTATTGTAGAAGATGCTGCAACAGCAAAAGCAATGTCTTTTGATAAGATTGTCCAATATCCTATTGAGAAAACATGTAAGGTTAAATATGCTTCCATACGTACAGATGTAACTTGAAAATGAACATTTGCTTGTTATGACTGGCAACTGAGTCTTCTGAATCCTGCATTTGTTTCAGCAGACTGGTGGATATGCTACAAGAGACCAGCTTTACAAGGATGATCAAATGCCACAATTATTGGGTCTGATTTTAACTTTGTGCAAGTCAATGAGTTTTGAATGAGTTAAAAGTGTTTTCCTTCGGATTTACTGCTAGGCATGAAGAAAATTGTTCAAATTCTGGATCATGAGTTTAGGAATATTTCAGTTTAATTCCTTGAAACTTCAAATTCTCAGCTCATTCAGATCAGTTATGTAGAATCAGACATTTTAATAAAAACACTTCACACTCTTGTGTCCATTGTAGGTCACTCTCACTGAGTTACTGCATTTTGACAGAATTCAATACCGTATCTTGGATTTCAGATGAATTACAGGAAATTTAATGTTTAAGGTTCTCTTATTTTTGGAGTACAGTCGGTTCTGCTACAACGCAAATTGGCTATAATGTGACTGACGAATAGAGGAATGCTATTTCTAAAATGCAAACTTGTGTTGGCTATAATGCAATTCCATTGGTGCGCGGAGGAGTATGCGTTGACATCACATGATCATTTCGCAGGCTTTGTTGTGAAGTGCTTTCTGTGAGAGGTACAGTACTCCGTGATTTTTTTTTGCAAATTCTGCCATGTTACCCACAAAAATGTGAGGACAAAGTGACAAGAATGTTAGCAAGAAGCATCCTGGTGATAAAATTGCTGGTGGTGAATGTAAAAGAAAGGCTATAACACTGGAAGAGAAGCTAGATGTTATAAAGCGTTCTGAGTGTAATGAGAGAGCATGTGATATAGTTCACATAAATGGTCAGAAGACAATGAACCACAGCCATCCACTTCTGGATTAACTATTTTTCACCCTAACCCTGCAACCATAACTGCACCTGAAGGTGGTGACGATGACGATGATGATGATGATGACCCTCAGCCCCTGCACTAACAACACAGCAACCTCAAAAATTCCTCCCCCATCAAGTCATCTTGACATTTTTTTCAAGGTAACGTGTTAAATTTACTTTTATTTCATTATTAGGTATGAATTAAACATTTATTCAAACTGTGCTATCCTTTGTGTTAAGCTTTTGAGTGATTTTTGAGCGATTTTGAGTGATATTTTTTGGTGGTCTGCCCCTAACCTCAGTTTTCCCATGGGCCCATTATTTCTATAGCGCGATTTTCTATAACATAATGTTGCACAGGAACGCAACCATTGTGTTATAGCAGAACCAACTGTATAACGTATAATTCCAGCTTTAACAGAGAACTTGCGTTAATTAGGCACTTTTCACATTCTTAAGATGTTTTTAAGTGTCTCACAGCCAAGGTATTACTTTTGTATTCACTGACATTACAGGGCAGTTAACTTGTGCATAACACATTCTCTCAAGCAGCAATGAGATAATTGACTGGTTACTTCATTTTTGTTGTGCTGTAGAAATCCAACTTGTATCCACCAAAGGGAAACATTGCTATAAATTATAAATTCCGGGAAATGTTATGATCCCAACTGATAGTCATGCTGGACATGTCAGATTCCAGAATGAAACTCTCCTTGATCGACCATATGTTTAATTTTTGCAGCTGTTTACTGTGATGGTTCATCACTGAACATATGTACATGAGGCTTCAAGTAGTTTTTAACGTAATAAGACAGGTTTATTACACAAAAGAAGAAGAAAATCAAATAAAACTGTGTATGATAGTTTAGAAAAATCTTAACATAAACAGCAAAACAAAGTTTCAACCTATTTCCCAGCATTATCCTTTATAGATACTCAATCTCAGAGAATGATCACTCCTAACTCAACTCTTTAATTTCTTACTTATCTGATTCTTTTCAGTTCCCCTTCTTGAACAGCTGGGATAGTTTCATGACTTCTTTTCAAGTCTGTTGGCATGAACCTCTTTTCAGTTCTGACAGTTTGAAAACTTCTATGCAAACTCTCACAATTTGGAGATGCAACAAACTAAAACCCTTCCATTAAGGTGAAATTTTCTTCTAAACTGAAAACTTGATGCTTCTGTTTTGAAGTCAAAAGTAAACTTGTGGCCTTTTTGCTGAGATATTTGCATCATCGATAGCCACAGGTGAGGTGCCGAAAGACTGGAGGTTGGCTAACGTGCTCCCACTATTTAAGAAAGGTGTTAAGGAAAAGCCAGGGAATTATAGACTGCTGACCCTGACATCAGTGGAGAGCAAGTTGTTGGAGGGAATCCTGACAGACAGGATTTACATGTATTCGGAAAGGCAAGGACTGATTAGGGATAGTCAACATGGCTTTGTGTGTGGGAAATCGTGTCTCACTAACTTGATTGAGTTTTTTGAAGAAGTAACAAAGAGGATTGATGAGGGCAGAGCAGTGAATGTGATCTATATGGACTTCAGTAAGGCATTCAACAAAGTTCCTCTTGGTAGACTGGTTAGCTCATATGGAATACAGGGTGAACTAGCTATTTGGATACAGACTGGCTCAAAAAGGTAGAAGACAGAGGATGGTGGTGGAGGGTTGCTTTTCAGACTGGAGGCCTGTGACCAGTGGTGTGCCACAAGGATCGGTGCTGGGTTCACTGCTTTTTGTTATTTTATATAAATGATTTGGATGTATGGATAGGAAATATGGTTAGTAAGTTTGCAGACTAAAATTGGAGGTGTAGTGGACAGCGAAGAAAGTTACTTTGGAGTACAATGGGACCCTGATCAAATGGGCCAATGGGCCAAGGAGTAGCAGTTGGAGTTTAATTTAGGTAAATGTGAGGTGCTGCATTTTGGAAAGGCAAACCAGGGCAGGACTTATACACTTAATGGTAAGGTCCTAGGGAGTGTTGCTGAACAAAGAGACCTTGGAGTGATTAATTTAGGATATCTGGTCGGCATGGACAAGTCGGACTGAAGGGTCTGTTTCCATGCTGTACATCTCTATGACTCTATGATCTGTTTTCTCTCTCATTGTAAACTCAGCAGTATAAAAATTTCATCTATTCATACTTCAGGTGTCCTGTTAGGCACTTGAGTAACTCACCTCCTGACTTCCCAAAGCCTGTCCATGATCTACAAGGCACAAGACAGGAGTATGATGGGATACTCTTCACTTGCCTGAATGTGTGCAGCTTCTATAGCACCCAAGAAGCTTGACATGGTTCAGGACAAAGCAGTCCACTTGATTGATATACTTTCCATCACCTTGAGCATTCACCTCTTTCACCACCACTACACAATAGCAGTAGGGTGTACCATCTACAAGTTGAGTGAGTGAGAAATTGCATGGCAGATGCAGTGTAGTGTGTATAAATGTGAGGTCATAAACTTTGGTAGCAAAAACGGGAAGGCAGTTTATTATCCAAATAGTGATAGATTGAGAAAGGGGGAGGTGTAACAAGACCTGGGTGTCCTTGTACACCAGCCACTGAAAGTAAGCATGTGGGTGGACTTCATAGTGAAAGGATTTGAGTGCAGGAACAAGGATGTCTTGCTGCAATTATATAGCGCCTTGGTGAGACCACACCTGGAGTATTGTGTGTGGTTTTGGTCTCTTTATCTGAGGAAGGATGTTCTGGCGATGGAGGGAGTGCAACGAAGGTTTGCCAGACTGATTCCTGGGATGGTAGGACTGATGTATGAAGAGAGACTGGATCGGTTAGGACTATATTCACTGGAGTTTAGAAGAATAGCAGTTGAGGGGGGGTGGTAGTATCTCCTTGAAACCTATAATATTCTACCAGGACTATACAGGGTTAATGCAGGAAGGATGTTCCCAATGACCAGGGAAGCCAGAACCAAAGTAACAATGTAAAGATACAGGGTGGGCCATTTAGGACTGAGATGAGGAGAAATGTCTTCACCCTGAGAGTGGGGAGCCTGTGGAATTCACTGCTACAGAAAGTGGTTGAAGTCAAACCATTGAACGTTTTCAAGAAAGAATGAGAAATAGTTCTTAAAGCTAAAGGGACCAAAGCTTATGGGGAGAAAGTGGGACCAGGATACTGAGTTGGATGATCAGCCATGATTATATTGAATGACAGAGCAGGCTCAAAGGGCCGAATGGCCTACTCCTGCTCCTATTTTCTATGATGCATTGCAGTAACTCACCAAGGCTCTTTTGACAACACCTTCAAAATCAGTTCCCTCTAGTACCTGGAAGGACTAGCTGCATGGAATCCCATCATCTGCAAGTTTCTCTCCAACCCACTCCCCAACCCATCTTGGAAATATATTGTCGTTCCTTCACTTTCACTGAGATAAAATCCTGGAAATCCCTTCCTGACGGTATTGTGGGTGTCCGTACATCCCAATTAATGCAAATGGTTCAATCAGGGACATATTACTTAGTTAATGAATTAATTAGGGATAGACAACAAATGCTGGCTTTGTCAATGACACACACATCTCATTAAAGAATTAAGAGAAAGTTCCACCTTTGCTCAAACATTTCAGATGCAGTTAAAGGAAAATGCCATGTTGGGTCATCAAATAAGTGCAATAAAAAGTAATACTTCTAAAGTTCAAAACATTTTTGAGTCCCTGGTATTTAAGGTAGGCCTCATACAATGTTGACATGCATCCCCCCTTTTGAGCGAATTGCCTCATTGTGTCAAGATTTATTTCAAAAACTGAATATACATTATGGAAAATATCAGTTAGGCCATCATTCTATTCGCCTTCCCTATTACCCATTGAGCTTGGATGCTAGCATTTTGTGATTCATGGACACGGACTCCTAAATTCTTCTGTGCTGTAGCTTTCTGCAGTTTTTCTCAATTTAAATAATATTCAGCTCCTCTGTTCTTCCTGCCAAAGTACATAACCTTACATTACATTCCATCTGCCAAGATTTTGCCCACCAACTTAACCAGTCTGTATCCCTCTGTGGACTCTTTGTGTCATCCTCACTGAAATAACTCCACAGA
>NC_063372.1:5172754-5175982 GCF_021869965.1 Rhincodon typus
ATAACTCCACAGAGGCCAATATCCTGTAACCAAGTCAGCCTTTATTTACACATAAACTGTCCTTTACTTATAATACTGTCTCATACAGAGTAGGGCACCAGATTGTCACTATCTCTGACACTCACCCTTTTTATATATCAGCCAGGGCTCCCTGATTGGACCAGGTTAACAGTCCCAATCAGAGAACTTGTATTCTATG
Organism: Rhincodon typus; assembly: GCF_021869965.1. Lineage (NCBI taxonomy): Eukaryota > Metazoa > Chordata > Chondrichthyes > Orectolobiformes > Rhincodontidae > Rhincodon > Rhincodon typus. Next base: position 5,172,954 of record NC_063372.1, read on the forward strand.
AGGTCCACCTGGCTGACCTCGTTACAATCACTACACTCACCACTTGCCTTCCCCCTATTTTTGTGTCATCCACAAACCTCAGTCAGATTAATTCTGAATTGCCAAAAACTTTTAATATCTGGATTTTTTAACCTAAAATCAATCCTTGATTACATTGAACCAAAAGCAAGCTAATGATCCTCAATTTTTACACTTCCTGTCGTAAACCAGCACAGTACTAACAATCTTCCATTCACAGTCCAGGGGTCCTCGCTCTCTAACACACTATTCCAGTAAGACTGAGTGATCTAGTTTTTCTTTAACCTTTCAGAAAAGTAACCAACCCCACATGCCAAACTCTAAAAAATTGCATATATTTATATGACAAATTAGACACTTTTCATTACAACAGGGAGAAGCAATTCCTACCTGGCAGGAGGAGACGTTGAACAGGTACTCACCCTTGGTTACTCCCTTGCACTCCCTAGCAGCTAATTATTGTGGAATATTGGACTAAGCTTCTGGTTTCATCGCCCTTGCCTTCTACAGTGGCTCCCAGTACACCAGTACCTAAGCTTTAAAATTCTTATCCCCTTGTCAAATCCCTTCATGGCATCTCCCCTCCTTCCCTATCCCCATACAATATACAGCTGTTTAACACTCTAAGGACTTGGCATTCCTCTGACTTTGGATTCTTAAGTATCCACCATTCTTTTTATCCAAACATTGGCCCTACCATAAACAACTGATACACTAAATTTATATTGGAATCTCTTCTGGGGTAGAAGTGGCCTGTATAAGGACGGTCTGCACCCAATTTGGAAGGGGGCCAATATCTTGGCAGGGAGATTTGCTAGTGCTACTCAGGAGGCTTTAAACTAGTAAGGGTCAGGGAGGTGGGGTGGGGGGGTGGCGGGGTGGGGGCGTGGAATCGTGGGACCCAGAGAGATAGTGAGAAAAGAAATAAGTCTGAGGCTGGTATAGTTGAGAAGAGGAGCAAGTCAAATAGTCGAGGCAGGCAAGAGCACAGCAGTGAATGAGGTAAGACTAATAAATTAAACCGCGTTTATTTCAATGCAAGAGGTCTAACAGATAAGGCAGATGAACTCAGGGCATGGTTGGGAACATGGGACTGGGATATCATAGCAATTACAGAGATGTGGCTCAGGGATGGACAGGACTGGCAGCTTAATGTTCCAGGGTATAGATACTATTGGAAGTACAGAAAGGGGAGCAGGAGGGGAGGGGGAGTGGCATTTTTGGTTAGGGATAACATTACAGCTGTACTTAGGGAGGATATTCCTGAGAATACATCCAGGCAAGTTATTTGGGTGGAACTGAAAAATAAGAAAGGGATGATCACCTGGTTGGGATTGTACTATAGGCCCCCCAGTAGTCAGCGGGACACTGAGAAGCAAATTTGGAAGGAGATCTCAGATATCTGAAAGAATGATAGGGTTGTAATGGTAGGGGATTTTAATTTTCCAAACATAGACTGGGACTGCCATAGTGTTAAGGGCTTGGATTGAGATGAATTTGTTAAGTGTATACAAGAAAATTTTCTTATTCAGTATGTGGATGTACCAATGAGAGAAGGAACAAAACTTGACCTACTCTTGGGAACTAAGGCAGGGCAAGTGACTGAGATGTCAGAGGGTCCAGTGACCATAATCCTATTAGTTTTAAAATAGTGACGGAAAGGGATACACCGGATCTAAAAGTTACAGTTCTAAATTGGATTAAGGCCAATTTTGACAGTATTAGGCAAGAACTTTTAAAAGTTGATTGAGGGAGGCTATTTGTAAGTAAAGGGGCTGTTGGAAAGTGGGAGGCCTTCAAAAATGAGATAGAGAGAGTTCCTATTAGTGTGAGGGGCAAAGCTGGTAGGTGTAAGGAATGCTGGATGACTAGAGAAATTGAGGCTCCGGTCAAGACAAATAAGGAGGCATATGGCAGGTATAGACAGTTGGGATTAAGTGAATCCCTAGAGGAGTATAAGGGCAGTAAAGTGTACTCAAGAGGGAAATCAGAAGGACACAAAGGGGACATGAGATAGCTTTGGCAAATAGGGTTAAGGAGAATCCAAAGAGATTCTACAAACACATTAAGGACAAAAGAGTAACAAGGGAGAGAATAGGGCCCCCTTAAAGATCAACGACGCTGTCTATGTGTGGAACTGCAGGAGATGGGTGAGATACTAAACAAGTATTTCATGTCAGTATTTACTGTGGAAAAGGATATGGAAGCTAGAGAACAAGGAGAAATAAATAGTGATATCTTGAAAAGTGTCCATATTACAGAGGAGGAGGTGTGGGACGTCTTAAAAAGCATAAAGGTGTATAAATCTCTGGGACCTGATCAGGTGTATCCCAGAACTTTGTGAGAATCTAGGGAAGTGATTGTTGGGCCCCTTGCTGAGATATTTGTATCATTGCTAGCCACAGAGGAGGTGCTGAAAGCCTGGAGGTTGGCTAATGTGGTGCCATTATTTCAGAAATGTGGTAAGGAAAAGCCAGGGAACTATAGACCGTGAGCCTTATGTCACTGGTGTGTAAGTTGTTGGAAGGGATTCTGAGGGACAGGATTTACATGCATTTGGAAAGGCAAGGACTGATTAGGGATAATCAACATGGCTTTATTTGTGGGAAATTGTGTCTCACTAACTTAAGTGAGTTTTTTGAAGAAGTGACAAAGAAGAGTGATGAAGGTGGAGCAGTCGACATTGTCTATATGGACTTCAGCAAGGCATTTGACAAGGTTCTGTATGGTAAACTAGTTAGTAAGGTTAGATCACATGGGATCCAGGGAAAGCTAGCCAAGTGGATACAAAATTGTTTCAAAGGTAGGAGGCAGATCATGGTGGTGGAGGGTTGTTTTTTGGACTGGAGGTCTGTTACCACTGGTGTGCCATAAGGTTCGGTGCTGGGTCCAATGCTTTTTGTTATTTATATAAATGATTTGGATATGAACGTAGGAGGTATGATTAATAAGTTTGCAGATGACACCAAAATTGGAGGTGTAGTGGACAGTGAAGAAGGTTGCCTCAGAGT
>NC_063372.1:5210982-5246200 GCF_021869965.1 Rhincodon typus
TTTAAGGTGGGATCAGCCCAAAGATACCATGCATACAATCAATCATATGGGTAAGGAAACATTTATTCAGCAAAGTTCAAGAAGTACAGAAAAATCCAGGTTTCCGTGTACTGTTGGCTGTAGGGACTGCATGCCATATGAGAAAAAAGAACATCTCATTCATGCTAAGGGGTTTTAATAGGCTGTATCTGACCTTGCACATTGAGGTGCATTGCTCTATCATAGTCTCCTAGAAGTCCCCCTGATTTTCCTTGTTAGAGGATTGCTCTCGATGCCCCATTTATTCTGCATCCAGCAACCCCGTCCCACTTTCATCTGCTCCAATTGTGAACAGTAATGATGCGGCCACTCTTTCTGGGTTATAATGCATGGCCCACTGGAGTGGTCTTGGCATCAAGATCTCATCTTCATGATACAGGAACCTGAGAGTTTTCCAGTACGTACACATCATGGCACCCTACAGGATACCTGGTGGACAGCGCTGAAATTTTGCATGATTGGTCTGAGTTAAGCTGGACATTGATGGAGTTGAAGGCTTTTCCATTGATGTGTGCTGCAGGAAGGTGATAGGTCTGAGGTCTCAAAATCTGCAGTCTATAGTGCCTGGGTGTTGGGGGAAGCTATCAATATTGGACAGTCCCAGTGCCTGAGTTGTTTCACTCACCTCATTGTATAGGAAGGATACAACCTGGTATCATCAGGATAGCCCAGATCCATTTTGGATCAAGGACTGGGAGATGCCCCAGCTGTCTCCAGTTGTTCCTTGGAACAAGCTGCTGGCATAACCCTTCAGGGCAGATGTAATCTTGATGGGCACCAGGATGGGATGATCATTCACTTCTTCCAAGGGGAAAGTCTGTTCCAGCAAAATTTGATGATCCAGTTCAGTGATGATGGCCTGGGTTATTCTTAGTCCCCATCTTTGCTTGATTCCTGAGAACTGTAGATGACGATGACAGTGAGACCAGTAGATTCAGGGGTCTAGTTCACTGTTCTGTCTCCTTGGATAATCTGCACATGCTGCTTTTCCCTCTGGAGGCTGTACAGTAGCTGCTGGAGGCTACTGTTGTTGTTGGGCTCAGTCACGCTGTTGTAATCAACTCGAACTTCCCATTTTCCCCATAAACACATGGACTGCCCCAGTCAAGCCCCTGACAGTTCATACCCAAATCCATAGGAGTGACCATGGCCCATCCTCTGGACTGAGATCGGATGAACTTCTTGACTGACTGTGATAGCCCTTCACTCCACTAAGGACTTGTTCCCCTTTGATTTGTAGACATTGCCATTTAGTTGAAGCATATTCAGTGAGTTTGCTGTGGAAGCTGCTGGCTCATGTTGTGGGTGTGACAGTGTGCTGTATGGGACATATCTAACGCTTTCTTTCGTGCTCCCCATCATGACAAGCTGCCTGCATCTCTTTCTGTGCTTCAAAAGCAATGGCAGCCAGAGGCTGGCAGCCCCCAGTAAGTGCAAAGCGAGTGAATGCTAAGAAGATAAGCAAAGAGCCGTAAGATGCACTGTGTGTCGATGCATGAAATGCGCGTGTATCCCTGTGTGCAAAATAACCTGTCAGAATTATACAAGTCATAAGCATCCCTGAGTTCCAAATGAAGTTCCAAAGGGCTGAAGTGGCGTGAGAAGGCAGTCGTGATGATGTGGTGAGGCTGGTGGCTTGGCAATGCCCACTTTTATGGACATAGCGTAGAAGAGGACATGGAGCATAGGGGGAACTGAGTAGCGAGGGTGGAGTTGTCCAGAGACCCACAGAAGCAAGCTGCTGCCACTGGTTAATTTCTTTGATTTTCATTTCAGGAACTCCCACCATCGAGTTTCTCAAGGAAGGAGGGGAGAATTGGGAACTGCACAGAAAAGAGGTGAGTCTAGCTAATAATGAGATGCAAATACATGGAACTAATAGGTCACCTCTCTTTAGGAAGATTCAAAACTCAGCATTGAAACCCTCTAAGGGGAAACATTGACTTTTTTTTCCTCAATATGAGCAATTTGTTTTTTTTCATTGTTGCCATGTTCTCTTAGCTTTCTTGCCATTGCCCAGGCTGCTCTTTTATATCTTTACTTGTCCGTTACTAACACATTTTAACTTGCACAATTTGTCAAGTTCTGATGAATGGTCACCAACCTGAGATGTGAACTGTTTCTTTTCCCACAGTAGCTGCCTGACCTGTTGAATATTTCTAACGTTTCTGTCTAAATTTCAAATTTCCAGCATTTTGCATTGTTTTACTTCAGCAAGCCCTGGAACCTTACTTCTCAAGCATAATATAAATTCATGTTGCAGTCAAAAAAAGAAATCAATTTGTGGTAACCTGACATTTCTCGATAGCAGACTAAAATTTGAACTTTGCAGTATAATACAAGCGAAAGATGTTGTGATATCAAACATCTACTTATAACATCATAAGAGATACAGAATTCATTGTGTAATACTTGGTGTATGTTACAAGTGTCCGTTATTGTTAGTGGTTTGTGTGGTGAGAAATCTGGAACACAGTACATATATATCCAAGTTCATGTATCTTTTCAAACGGTGAGGAAACAATCTTCCTGTTTGAAACACTTTGAAAAAGATTTCAAAAAGTGAAATTGAAATGTAAGACAGGGTTACATGTTGGTTCTTGATTCTTTCGATACTAAGTTTGATTTATGATTCTACAGTTCTTAAAGCACAGAAGGAGATCTTAAGAACTAACTCTCAGTGTAGAACTACCTACCTTCGTCATGGACTGTTATTAAAACTGCCACTCCAGTTTAGAATAGGCCACAGGAGTCTGGGCATTTTGTGCATTAGCTGTAGTGATTGCCTTATGACACAGAATCTGAAAAATGCAGGAGCGATGGTTTGTAAAATCAATGAAGATTTGCAATACAGAAGAAAGCTGTTTGACCTATAGTCTCAGTGCTGGCTGTCTGCATGTGCAACATACCCAGCCCCCACCAGCGTTCCTGCTAATTTTGTTTTTGTTTGCATCGGCCTCTGAGTTCCAAGGACTGCAGCAGCTTGTGGAACTGGAAGTCAATGCTGCGAATGGTATTGGCACATCGATTGCCGTGCACAGACCCTCAGAGCAGGTGTCGGAGAATATTGGTCCCCACTCTTCTAACCTGGAGTCCTGCATTTTTTTCTTCTTTACAGATAATTATCAATTACTCCTTTGATAGCTCGAACTGCCTCTGCTTCCATTGCACTCTTTGGTAAAGCACCATAGATTGTAACCACTCCCTGCATAAAAATGGTTTTCCTCATGACACCTTTGGTTCTTTTGCCATTCATCTTCAACCTAGTTCTTGACCCTTCAGCCAATGCAAACAGTTGTCCATTCTCTCCAAAGTTTGCATTCTTCTGTTAAATCTCCTTTCAACTTTCTCTTCTCCAAGAAGAACAGCCCTAAGTGGCTCAATCCTTGCTGCTGAAGTCCCTCATCTCCGGAATCATCTTGTAGGTTTTTCTTTGCATCCTCTTCAATGTTGTCATGTTCTTCCTTAAGTTTAGTGCCAGCTGTGATCACAGTTCTTTGTGATATTACTGTCTGTGAGGAGAAAGATGCTTGGCATAATGCTTGTTTTTGGTTGGGATCGATGGGCAGGAATAAAAGCTTTGGGGACAAAGCAAAAGGAGCTGAAGGGTTGCACAAACTGTTTTCACTCTGTTGGTAGGTTCCTGAAATACCCCATTGAACATCACTTATAGTAACCACTTCCTCAACCTGCCCAACCACCTTCAATTATTTGTCTAACATACATCTCCAGTCCCTCCGCTCCTGCACACTCTTTAGAAGTGTGTTCTTTATTTTATATTTCCTGTCCTCATTCTTCCTACCAAATTGAATCACTTCACACTTCTCTGCACTAAATATCATTTGGCATTTGTTCACCAACCTGTCTATGACCTCTTGAAGTTTATCACTATCCTTCTTACAGATCACTATACTTTGAATTTTTGGATCATCCACACATTTTTAAATTATACCCTTTACATCAAAGACTAGATTCTTAATACAGATCAAGAAAAGCAATGATTCTAAACATTGATCCTTGGGAAACCACACTATATACATTCTTCCAGGCTGACAAACAGCCATTCAATACCACTTCCTGTTTCCTGTTATTTGGCTGAATTCATATCCATGCTACCACTGTCCTTTCTTTTCCATGGGCTTAAACTTTGCGGGTAAGCCTGTTATGTGCCACTTTCGCAAATGCTTTTTGGAAGTCCATGTACACCACATTAACTGCATTACCCTCATCAACCTTCTTTATGAAACATATAAACTATGAGCCACATCAAAATCTCAATCAAGTTAGCTAAACACAATTTTCCCTTAATAGACATGTGCTGGCTTTCCTCACTTAATCCACAGATGTCCCAAATTACCATTTCTAAAAGTTTTCCACTACGGAGGTTAAACTTAGTAGAAACATACTGATCTAGAAAATTTTCTTGAACACTTGTTAACCTTAAAAAGAAATGGAAGTGGCTATAATGTAAAGTCTCTTTTCTGGTGTCCATGCTGCATCCATAGCTACATCATGTGCTGACTGTTGTCATGGAACAGTAATTCTCAAAATCAGCATCTGAAATGCAAGGCCACTGTTATGAACAATAAACGGTAGCTATCACTCACAGATCTGCTGTGCTGGCAGAGCTTTGACTTCTAGCATGAACAAGATCAGCAAAAGCCCAGTGTTTTTGACTGCCTCTTGATAAACTCAGTGTTATCCCCCTTTTGCAAACAGAACAAAGAAAAGCAAAAAAAAAATCACATCAGCTAAATCCAGACACACCACTTTCCTCTGACCCTGTGGCTTATACCCATTGTTCTGACAGCTCTAATTTCTGGAAAGATTTTTTTTCTCTCTTTGCTTAAAGTCCATTGCATTTTTATTTTTTTTCTGTCTAGTTTGCTGACTCAGAGGAAAAGAAACAAACAATTGATATGCTGTGTGTTCAAACAGATTGTAACAAAAGAAAGGACTCTGAAAAATTGTTTCCTAAATTGTGCCCTGTACCACTTGTCACATTTTGTACAGTATGCTGACCCCATGTCACTGCAATGCTCTTAGGTAGCACAGAACCACCCTCAAAGTCACTGTGTTAATAGAGGCAGAGGATCAAACCGTCAACACTAGGTCTGTTTCATGGACATTCATTAAGACACATATAGGCTTAATTACATAATATATTGTGCATCAACATTGATTTGATAATGACATTTAGGCTGATTGGCTTTGGACTATTTGAATTTCTTCAGTTTTCCCACACTAAGTTTATACAAATAGTTCCTAGAGGACTGCTAGTATTCAGCCATATGCAGCAAGAGTTGGAAAAAAGCTGGGATGTGAATTAAACAAATAACATAGAAAAGTACAGAGAAGAAGCAATGAAACAGTTGGGAGGAGATAGGAAAACTGAGTTGTTTTCCAGGGACTCTCAGTCATTTTTAACATCTTGCATATTCCCCAGACTTTGAGTGTTTATTTGAGGACGTTATTTCTTTGAAAAGCCTGTCTTCACTTTCTTTACATTTGTTTCATTTATTAATTGTTCGATTAACAGCTGTTTCGGTCACAAATCACTTGTCAGAGACAGGAAAAACCTGAACAAGAAACATGTGCTGCAGACATGTGAAAATATTGTTCTACAGTTTCCCAACTGCCAAGTATTTCTCCATTTACATGCAACTTCTAAATTTGATTTAATTCCAAATTGCTTCCCAAAGCAAGCTTAATGTGGAAATGAAACCAGTCCTCTGAGCTGTGCAATGAGTCCCTCAGTAATACAGACCAGGAAAATGTTTTCCACTAGTCTGGTCTATTCTGAGATAACTGATCTCATCTGATCTACAGTGAACATGACCAAGTGCTTTCACGGTCCTGTGCAAAATGTCATCTATAATTCCCATGCATGGTCCCAATCGAGTGATCCTGCTGAGAATCCAACCATGGACATGGATCCAGAGTTGGCCTCAGCCATGTTAGTTGCATCATTTTTCAGCAGACAGTGTCCAGTGATTGTTGGTAGCCAATTCATTGTATGTGTTGTCTCTGGACGTGCACTTCTAACTACAAACAGAAAACTGGATTTTGTGACTGGAACTATTCTTTTGTATCACAAACATTAGGGATTTTCTCCCTATGTCTTCAATGAGAACACAAGAACATAAGAAATAGGAGCAGGAATAGGCCATTCAGTCTCTCGAGCCGGTACTGCCAATGTATAAAATCATGCTGATCTGCCCCAGGCCTCAATTCCTCTTTCATGCCAGCTCATGATAGCTCTCAACACCTTGATATTTTTTAAAAAAATCTATTTCCTCTTTAAATACTTTCCTTGATCTAGCCTCTACAACACTCTCGGGTGGAGAATTCCAGACATTCACTATACTCAGGGAGAAGAAATTCCTCTGCATCTTAGTTTTAAATGAGTCTCCCCTTAATCTGTAACTATGTTCCCTAGTTTGAGATTCCCCCACTAGTGGAAATACCTTCTCAGTATCTACCCTGTCAAACACCGTTAGAGTCTTGTATGTTTCAATAAGATTACCTCTCATTCTTCTTAACTGTAATGAGCGAAGACCTAACCTGTTTCGCAGTTCTTGATACGTCAACCCCTTCATCCCAGGGATCAACCTGATGAATCTGCTTTGAACAGTCTCTAATGTCAGTATATCCTTTCTTATGTACAGAGACCAAAACTATACACAGTACTCTAACTGCGGCCTCACCAACATCCTGTACTGCTGTGGATAAATGGGACTGTTTTCCATCACTGATTAACAGAAACAAAAGTGGAGAATGATATTAAAATGGGGGAAATCTACAAGTTTTTTTGTTTCCTTTATTCATTCACGAGATGAGGGTGTCACTGGCTAGGCAGCATTTATTGCCCATCCCTAATTGCCCAGAGGGCAGTTAAGAGTCAACCACATTGCTGTGGGTCTGGAGTCTCATGTAGGCCAGACCAGGTAAGGATGGCAGTTTCCTTCCCTAATGGACATTCGTGAACCAGATGGGTTTTTCCAACAATTGACAATGGATTCACAGTCATCATTAGACTCTTAATTCCAGATATTTTATTGAATTCAAATTCCACCATCTGCCATGATGGGATTCGAACCCAGGTTCCCCAGAAAGTTATCTGGGTCTCTGGATTAACAGTCCAACGATAATACCACTAGGCCATTGCCTCTCCCTTAGTTGTAAAAGTTTAATGAAATCATATCGCTCAGAAGGAGGTCATTCAGCCCATTGTGGACGTGGTGGGTCTCTGAAAGAGCTCCAATTGGTCCCACACTCACATTTTCACCATTTACTTTTCTTGTCCTCATTCAATATAAGGTTTAAAACAGACCAGAGTGTATGGAGATAGCTGGTGAAAGTGTCTGAATCCTTTGGACCTTGAAAGCTGAATTTTATCAAAAATCACCTACCTGTCAATTTGGGGGGTTTTGTGGAGGGTTTCTCTCTGTGAGCTGCAGAGAGTTATCTCACGCAATTCTCCATTTACTCACTTCGCTATGTGTGCACCGCAATCCTATGCGCTGCAGTCATACTATTGCCCAGATCTTCCAGGATTTCTGCTGCTGGCACCATATTTAAAACCCAGCTGTGCACCAGAGCAAACTCTGACAGCCACACATAGCCCTGCACAGAGTGGGAAGGTAACAAAAAAGAAAAGTTTCTGAGGGCACATAGGCATTGGTGACACTTCATTGGAAATAGAATCTCACAACAGTAAATTTATTGCTCTTTACATCATCCTCTGTCTGCTCGCCTGTCAGCGTTATTGCAGCTTCAAGAATAATGGTACAGAGGACACTCATCCCTCATAGCGTACCATGTTAGGACAAAAATGAACCCCAAAGAACTTTGGATGCTGGAAATCAGAAACAAAAACAGAAATTGTTGGAAAAAACTCAGCAGGTCTGCCAGCATCTGTGGAGAGAAAACAGAGTTAATGTTTCGGGTCTAGTGACCCTTCCTCAGAACTGTGTTTTTCCAGCAATTTCTGTTTTTGTTACCATCTTAGGAGTTTGTCCAAAGAAGTGTTCCTCTTTCCCTAATGCCCAATATAGCATAACATCTTGTTGTAACATCACATGTTGCAAAGCCGTCAGTTTATAAATTTAACTTCTATTGAACAACTGGAAGAGTGAAGAAATAAAACAAGCAGAAAAGCTGCATTTGCTTCTGGGAACAAACACAGGCTGTTTGCTCTTCAACAACAACAAATTTATAAGCAATGAATGATGACCTCGCCTAACTCACATCAGTTGGAAGCTACAGTTAATTAAATCCTGGAAGACTTGTTGAAGCTTGATCATGCTGAATATGATGTCAGTGTCCTCGTCTTCCTCTTCAGAAGGAGACTGTTATCAGCCACCATCACAGTAGCCCCCGTAATTCCTTTGACTTTCAGTGGGCGGACTGTCCCTCAGGACTGATAGTGGTTCACCCTCACCCGACCGAAAAGGATGGACAGCCCCAACTAACTGAAGCCCCTGATTTGTGTGCAGTCCCTGACCAACTTAGCATTAGTCCCCAGATTAGTTGCACAGGATGTACAGAACCTATAGTGACCTGCTCCCTGGACGGTAATGTTATAGAACGCTGGATGCTGAAAGCATGAATTACCATGTCCAATCCCCTGGGCTAAGAGCATATGATAGCCTTGAGTGACTGTGATGGGACACCCTGACTGACAACAGTCACCCTTGACTGAAGACTACTCTGCATAGACTTTGAGACATGGCCATTTGGTTGAAGGACACTCACAATGTTTTCCGTGTAAACTGCTAGTACAAACTGTAGCATGGTACCATACAGCAACACGTCCACCCCCTTGGCTGTTCGTTGCTGACAACCATAACCAGCTGCCTTGCTTTGTGTCTGAGTTAAATGGCAAGGCAATACAGAAGCTATGTGAGCCTTTATGTTCTGAATGAAACAGCAACGCACAAAAAGGCAACCAGAGATACAATGAGCATCCAAGTAGAGGCAAATTGAATGAGTGCTAAGAGACCAAGCAAAGAGCCTCGAGATACACCTGGTCCCAATGCATGAGATGGCTGCCTGTTCCTATGCACAAAATGGCCGAGCAGCAGCATTACAGTGAAAGATGTCAACAAGTTCCAAGGTACACTATTAAAGTGGTGAACTGTATTCCAAGTAAGTCAGAGATATGCCATGATGAGGTGGTAAGGCTGGTGAGTGTGTCTGATGCCAACCTCCAAAGAATTCTGTCCAAGGTGGAGGCCCAGAGGAACAAGTGGCAAGCTGGAGTTGCCAAGTACTCAAGTCAGACTTTCATGTTGGGAATCGTTGCTGTCTAGTTGATCTTTGCTGCCTGGGATAATAGCAAACTGCATTAAAATGAGGTGCGGTTAGGTAATAGTGAGGTGCTAATGCATGCAAATAGGCCTCTTGCTGCTCCCATGTCAACATTAAAACCTTGGGTGGAAAATCGGACCTTTTTCTGTCAATAATCACGAATCTAATTTTTCCAATCTCGCTATGTTTTTCAAATTGACTTGCCATTGCCCACGTTGTTCAGGGGCTGGGAAGATTCCGCTTGTAACATTGTTCCACCCTTTAAAAGTACTGATTGAAAAGCCTATAAAATGATACTGAATTAAGAAGGGTCCTGAGCCGAAACGTCAGCTTTTCTGCTCCCCTGATGCTGCCTGGCCCTGCTGTGTTCCTTCAGCTTCACATTGCAAGCTGCATTTCATATGTTTTTACATACATGCCGATCATTGGTGTTTGAGAATTTGCTGAGAAATATTAGTGTGCAACAGACTCCTTGCCTTCGGGGCTGCTCGTATAGAAGTGGTTCTGACTGCTGGATAGAGCAGGCAACATTGCTCATGAGAATCAGGAGTTCCTGCTTATTGTCTGCAGAAGCTGGAATCGCCTCACACAAGGACAAAGGTCAAAGTCTTCTGAGGAGCCATAGATATCAATAGAGAAGGTAACAGAATAAAGAGCAATGTCTTGAGAGGAAGAGGCGAGAATTTGACAATGTTGCATTTGAGCAGAGAGAGAATCTTGTAAAACACTTAAGCTACCAATAGTGACAGGAAATTCACCAAGGCTCCTCTGACATCACTTTTCAAACCCATGACCACTTCAACCTCAAAGGAAAAGGGCAGCAGATACATGAGAACACCACCCCATCCAAGTTCCTCTCCAAGCCACTCGCCATCCTGACTTGGAAATATATCGCTGTTCCTTCACTGTTGCTGAGTCAAAATCCTAGAATTCCCTCCCTTAGGACATTGTAGGTCTACCTACAGCACGTGGACTGCAGCGGTTCAAGAAGGCAGCTCACCCCCACCTTCTCAAGGGGGCAACTAGGGATGGGCAAGAAATGCTGGCCAAGCCAGCGATGCCCATATCCCATGAGTGAATTTAAAAAAAGCAGGGTCAAGCTTTCTTAAGCTTTCATAGTTTTCTGCCAGAATCTTTAGTCAACTACACACAGGTTTTTGAAGGATCTACATACAAAAAGGAGTTAAGTGCTTAAATCATGAAGGATTTAGATAGTGTAAATAAACAGAAACTGTTGGGTCAACAACCAGATAGCACATATTTAATTAATGTAAATTGTGGATGTTTGTGAGAAATTTCTTCTATTGTTATGATGCTAACACAATGCTTAATGCTGTACTTTAGCATCTGTCTTTCTTTACTCGTAAAGCAACAGAGGTAGTATTGTGAGATGGTGATTACACCTCTATCTGCAATACATGTGAACATCTTGCTAGAGTAATTAAAGGCATTGAATTATTGGTGCATACCACATGCTCCTTCTCCAAGGGCACCTGGGGACATGCAGTCAGGAACTACAAGCCCCTGCATGTCCTGCTGCCTGGACCTGTCGATGGCCACTTTAGCCAGGGCCAGGAGCAGGCCCATGAGAAGGTCTTCCCAGAACAGTACTCTGGATCACTAATCCAGTGACATTACTGCTACGCCACCTTCTTCCCTTAAGCTAATACACCATGGTACCTGAAATGACAGTCTGTGAAATCTACCTGAAGTTAGTAAATACCTCTACCAAAACCAGTTGGCTAGTGTCTTAAAACCCATGAACTTACTTCAGAATTTCAAGGCAGACAGCTGACTGATGAGTTGGGGAATTGAAAACTTCTCATCTACAATGCAGAGCACAAGTTATTCTGTGATAAATATTTAGTCTTCTTCTTAATAGCACAGTTATGGGAGACAGAATTTGAGATAGATACACATTTTAAATTTTTCATATACATTAGCCACATTTTTCAATTATATTTTCATGTAAATAATTAAAACAAATTTCTATTACGGAAAGTTATTTAAAGTTTACAAACACGCACCATTTATAGAACATAGAACAACACAGATTAGTACCTTGGGTACAGGCAATGTCCAGTTGTAAAAAAAAGCAGGGTAGAGGCCAGAAAGTTTTTAAAGAAAAGATTGCGACCAGCACCATCTTCTGGCAACCCAACTTAATTACAGTCACTACACATTTCGAAGCGTGTAGATAATCTCCATGCAAAATGATCCACGTGGTTACGGAGACGAAACGTGGACAGACCTCAGCAGGACGAAGAGACAAGTCCCAATAGCATATGATTAGTAATTATGATCACTTTATGCTCAGAACAGTTTACTGTGTTTATGAAGAGTAAATAAATTGGTTGGAGTTAAAGCCCTAATGCATGTTGAACAAGCAAGAGATGGAACGTTGTCTTGCTGCTGAGAGTTGGTCTTTCACACTTTTAAAATACATTCTTCCTTTGCAAATTTGTTTTGCATTCTTCATAATCCTTGGAAACGTCTAAGAATATAGTCTGTTTGAAATACATATCCTTGTGCTGTCATTTAATTAGGTATCTCCAAACAAATCTTGTTGCTTTTATCGGAAGGACCTTAAGTGACAACACAGAGTAGTACAGGCAAGCATAAAATAGGATACAAATAGGTCAGAGAGACAAAGAATAGGATTTCATAGTACGTAGTGTGAAAGAAGGTTGTTTGGCTCAAAAGACCACATTATCTTAATACTCCGTGGGTCATACTATTTGTTTTATAATAGATCCCAGCCACCAGGGCTGTGATAAGGGATTCTGGTAAATCTGGGCTCCCTGACAGCTCAGCTTGAATGAGTTTTATGCCTCAGAGATCTGCAGAGAGGATACACTTCAAGTTATCTCTGTGTAAAAGTTTTATTCAATGCTTTTAAATGGAATTTAGATAAATGTGAGGTGCTGCATTTTGGAAAGGCAAATCAGGGCAGGACTTATACACTTAATGGTAAGGTCCTGGGGAGTGTTGCTGAGCAAAGAGACCTTGGATTGCAGGTTTGTAGTTCTTTGAAGGTGGAGTCACAGGTAGATAAGATAGTGAAGAATGCGTTTGGTACGCTTGCCTTTATTGGTCAGTGCATGGAGTATAGGAGTTGTGAGGTCATGTTGCAGCTGTACAAAGGCATTGCTTAGGCCACATTTGGCATATTGCGTTCAGTTCTGGTCTCCCTGCTATGGGAAAGATGTTAAACTTGAAAGGGTGCAGAGAAGATTTACAAGGTTGTTGCTGGGGTTGGAGGGTTTGAGCTACAGGGAGAAGCGGAATAGGTTAGGGCTATTTTCCTTGGAGTGTCGGAGGATAACGGGTGACCTTATATAGGTTTATAAAATCATGAGGGGCATGGACAGGGTGGATAGCTAAAATTCTTTTTCCCCAGGGTAGAGGAATCCAAAACTAAATGGCATTGGTTTAAGGTTAGAGGGGAAAGATATAAAACAGACCTAAGGGTCAATGTTTTCATGCAGAGGGTGGTGCGTGTATGGAAAGAGCTGCCAGAGGAAGTGGTGGAGGCTGGTACAATTACAACATTTAAAAGGCATCTGGATGAATATATGAATAGGAATGGTTTAAGGATATGGGCCAAATGCTGGCAAATGGGACTAGATTAATTTAGGACATCTGGTCGGCATGGACGTGTTGGACCAAAGGGTCTGTTTCCGTGCTGTACAACTCTATAACTTTATGTCTTCTCTAATGCTTATTAGCTGCTTGCCTGCAATCTACCTTCTTTTTCCTCAGTCACCACATCCAGTCTTAACTAACTACTCAACAGATACAAGGTGCACATAATTAAATACTGTGCCTAACCCTGGGCTGGGAGGTCCACGTTCAAGCCCCACCTGCTCCAGTGGTGTGCAATACCATTTCTGAACAGGTTGATTAGAAAATAGATTAAATGAACAAATTTTTAAAAATTTGAACACCACAGAATGGAAATTCGATTGTCATTTTGTGGTAAATTAGTTGCGGCTTGAACAGATGCAGCAGGACAAGTATATGATCAGAGTTCTCTTTGATGCCTTCCTTGCTGCTGAGTGTGCTGCACCTCACTGGAGTCAGAGGGCTAGGAGTTCATATCCCAGTTAAAAGATCCAAGTGAAAAAACCTAAACTGAACCAGAACTCCTATTAAAAACAAGGACAAACTTATACAGGAATTGAAAGCAATTAGTCAGATCTTGGAAAGGAGGGAGTTGAGATTACATAAACAAAACTGCTTTGACACCTGTGATATGAACTGGATGCTTTATTGCCACAAAGGACAAGGATTTGCTTGAAGAAGTTAAGAGTTAATTGCAGGAAAGATGGGACTTCAAACAGACAGTTAAGGCCAAATGTAACATGGAACAAAGAAGCTACTTCTGATAAGGTGGCAAGCTGCAGACTTGTTGTAATTTGGATGAAAGGACTTTAAGAAACCATCAATATCACACATATACAGATGTTCCTCCCTCGGTCTAAGGATTCAACATGAGATCTCCCCCTTTAGCAGAACTTCGAAGAACAACACTGTACAAGGATCGAACCCTGGACACTTGGAGACAGATGCTTTTGGTTGGAATCCTGGCCAGATTCCTCCTTTAATTGGATAATAGCTAAGTTGGTTTGTGAGGCTTAGCTTATTTACCTGAGGGGGTCTTATTTTGGTTGCTAGATGCAATAAAGTGTAAATCATTGTTTCAGTACTGGATTGTCTGTGAGATTTCTTAGTAAGTAGCTGAATTAAAGCTAACTTGTGGTGATTTACCATTAACACCCCCTCCATCAATCCAAGTGGGAATGAAAGAGAAAATATGCATTGATATATCAAACTGCTGATTCAACAGGTAAGGCTGGTTTACGTCAAGACAAAGCAGGGATCAAATCTTGGCCCTTCAATAAATGGTAGTTATAATTTTTAGACATTTATTTTTCAAAAAAAAGCAAAGACAAAAACGTATACCAGAACTGATATCTTTTTACAGTGACTACCAATTGGTACAATTCGGCAATGTAAACCAGGCTTCACAAATACAACCAATTTCAAAAGTAGTACAAAGAAGCAAATAAATAAATACACAATAAAGCTTTATTTGCATAGTAATTACATATACAAAAATGTACATGGCATACAAAAGTCCTTAACGGACCAGCGTAGGCATAATAGTCTACAAAGGCAATCACGAGATCATTAAAGATGAAAGGTAAACTTTGCAGATAAATTATCAGATTTAGTGGACACATTTACAATAAGGTAGTACAATTTGAATGGAAAATCTGAATGTTTCAATTAAGAAATTCTAAAACTATCCTACAGTAGAGAGTTAGGCTACAGTGTCGTTTTCTCTGTAATGCAAAGATTAAAAGTAGAATACACAATATTGGAATGGTTCATCTACAGAAAGGTGTTTAAAGTTTGAAATAAAAGAGCTAAACTGGGCAGTTCTTCTGCCTCCGAGCTGGAAGATCCTTTTTTTAACCCCCCCAAGTCCCACTCTCGGGCTTGTTGGCTACAAAAGAACCCAACCACTGGTGTAGGCAGGCCAGTGTGTATCGGTGCCAGGCCGGAGTCCAGATAAATGGAGAATCTTAGCTGCAGGAAAGGCACATCACACACCAAATCCTAAAGTGATGTTTGATATGAACAGGGTCAACCAGAATTGTAGCGACCCGAGGTAACATAGGAAATGCTAATAGACAAACCAACCATTTAAAGCTCAAAACAGTTCAGTATTTCAATTTGGTGTGCAAGTTAAGGTTCTACAAGTGCCTAACCAAGCATCAAGGGTTGAACTCGGGACCTGAATATTTTCAATCCAAAAAGTGTAGTGGAACAGCTTTACTGATATCCAAATTATTAGGTCATATACTTCAGTAAATTGTTAATTGGAATTGTCAGAAGTAGTAAAACTCAATCCTAGTTGAGAGAAAAGGTTTAAGGTTTATGTCAGGTCCACATTACCATAACAGAAATTAGCACTGATGCAAAATGATGCCCATTAATTGCTTGCAGTCATATCAAACAATGCAAAGATGGGGAACAAGTACTTTTTTTCCCCTAATTTGAATTCATGGTGGTTTGGTGGTGGAGTAAAAGACAAATTATTGTGAATAAAAAGCTTGCCTTTATACTGCAGATAAAATCAGATGAGCCAAGAGCTTTCCTTAATTGTGTGGCAGTAATCATATTTCTGCCTGCTGTTTATGGGGAACATTTCATTTAATTGATGCAATTCAAGACTGTGAAACTTCCAGAGCACTGTGATATTTAAACAAGCAAGGGCAAAAATTTGCAGTAACATTTCTTGAAACTTGGTGAAAAGAAAAAGACATGTTTGCTGAAGCTTTTTGGTCTTGCACTCATCAGGACAAACATTAGAATGCCAAAATTTCAAATTATTGAAACAATTTATACTATGGGAAGAAAGGGTGCTGATTATTTGGTATGTTGAACCATAGGGGAGCCCATAGTTCCCACTGCTTTCTCTGTGACAATGCCTTGGTTGATCAGAATTTAAATTGATGTGATTGTTTGAAATTTGGCATTCTTGCATTTGTCCTGATGAGTGCAAGATGAAAAGACTCAGCAACATATCTCACTTTACAGTGAGACTAAACAATCTTTTCTAATCATATCTTTTTGATATCACAAATTTTAGAAAATAAAACCCCACAATAAAAGTCCAAACTAACTGGTTAAAAAGGGTGTGAGTGCTAACTATGAGAGTTCAAACATGAAGGAGTAAGATTAATTCTGTTGTTTATAGCTGGAGACCTTAAAAAAGGGACAGCAGCACAAGACAGATTGATGCTAGAATTCTCAATCAAAAATGAAAGTCTTCATGACAGAGTGCACATCAGTTCTGATTGAAGGGAGAGTATATTTTGAACATTAGACAATTTATACAGTTATGAAATCAACCAAAAGCAGGTTATGCCTTGAGCATACTTGTGCTAATTAGGCAGTTTATATGTAGTTGATAAATCACAAAATGTTCTCTTATACAAGCGGAGCAGCTCGAGTATTATGTAGACAAAACACAGCTTTTCAATTATAACAAAATTGAAAAGCAGCTATCCTATTGGTAATGTACCCTGAAGCACAGTGAGTCAAGCTCTTGAAGTATCCACGACTAGACCCGTCTCCTTAGGTTATAAGATACATTAATACAGATGATAAAGAAAAGAGAGGGGATAATAAGCTTCATAACAATAGGGCAGGACTTGATGGCTCCTCACAAAAAGACATCAGAAATTGTTGGCGAGCTTTCTGGCTGGTAATGCAGCTCAATTGGGACAAAGTGCTGTGGAGCAGAAATACAGAGTTAGAATCCAAGACAATACCAATTTAAAAACTGCTGTGATTAGTTTAAGGACTGTACATAAAAAAAACTCTAAAAGGCTGTAAGAAACAGGATGAAAATTAACTTCCAGTTAGACTATTATAGTATACCCATCTGTTTAAATGAACGATGGTGTACAGAGCTGGAAAGTTTTAAAAATTTTTTTTAAAAAAACTTTTTTCAAAAGGAGGGCAAAAAGGCAACCCTTATCTAAGAAGATTGCTGACACTAGCTCATACAAAGAATCCAGGGTGGTTCCTTTCATACCAGAAATAGGTTTGAAGTTGAACCAATTATGCAGTCTTTGTGGAGAGGAAAAAAAACATAAAAGTACTTTGGTGGACTATGTACATATCACTGTTGAATGGTTACAACACAACTAACTGTGCTTGCAGTCTAAAACTGGAAGTTTACACTAAAAAGTCAGAATGATCGGTAGCGTCTTTATTTTTCTCATTTTGATTTCAGTGAACCTGAAAAAGACTACAATGGAATGCAAGACTGCAAAGTTCTATTCAGTGTGAAAACTTTAATCAAACCATTTATTTAGGTGTTTTTACAAATATTTTGATGAAATTGTAACTGTTACTGAAGTATGTTTGTGCAAGTCACAAATCTAAAAATTGGCATTGAATCACATATAGAAGATTGATCTTTCCCTTCCCAGGAAAGAAAATCACATCAGGGGTGATATTCAGGAAATTCCTCTTTGGTACTACTCACCATAACTTCTTGTTGCTGGAGTATCTTGGCAACTGGATTGGCACAGTTTCTTTCTCTCTTTGTTATCTTATCAGGTGACTGGATGGCACGGGTGAGACAGCAGGAAACCTCTTCGTCCAAAAGTGCCTCTGGGAAAGGTTTTCGATATCCAGGGAAAGTCTCACTGAACCTCTGCTTCATGCTGCTCCAGAGCAGGGTACTTCTATCTGAAGGTCAAAACAGACAGTTTCCAAAGTTCAGTGCAACTCTATTGGTGCTCAATTAATTTTCCAAAACAGAAAAAAAAACAAACAACCCCACAATCAACTGTCTATTAGTGATTTTTTTGGGGGGGTGGAAGGGAGAAACTATTTCTAAATTGAACCCATGAACAGATCTTACAGTTCATGAGTTAAATAAAGAAAGTGGGATCAAACTGATAGTTATTACTTGATCACTAATCAGCCTTGCTTGATTGATAATGTTTGCAAGTCAGCAAATTGTGAGGTCAAATATCAATCCAGGACTCAACCTTGGCTTATACTCGAGTGCTGCATTGAGACAGCTGGAGGAACAGCGAAAAATGAAATATTAAGCTAAGGGTCCATCTGCCTGTTTGGGTGGAGGTTAAAGATCCTCTAAATGTCCTGGCCATAATTTCACCCTTAACTAGCTCCAGTGAAACAGCACAGCTGGCCTTTCATCTTAATGCTATTCATGGCATCTTACTTTGTGCAAACATGACTGCTATGGTTACCTACATAACAACGAAGCTTTTCAAATACTAACATTCTGTGAATGAGAAGCATTTTGAGATGTTGAAGTGCTACACAAATGCAAATCTTTATTTTTTTAAAAAATGCTGCTTTTGTAGTTGATGTGAATATTCTTAATAATTCTAGACACCTAGAGGAACTTTTACCCCTCTTCAGAGATGTAGCTGCTGTGAAGAAGATTCCCAATTTCTGTTGGATTCTTTTAGCTCAGAGACGAAATAGGGAATAACATCAAATGAGATGGGACCTATGTGCTTGACTCTAAAATAGACACTGTAAATGCTCGAAGTGTTGGATATTACAACATGACCTATTTCAATATCTTTTCTTATGTTTTTGTTTTCTTTTGGTGGCAAAGGCATAGAATCTACTCTAGGTTGGAGTCTTCAGCATCCATCACCAAGAGTGGCTCAGCAGCAGTACTACTGATCAACTGGTCGGGTCCCTAAGAACATAGCTGTTAGACTGGGTATGCTGCAGATGTTGAGGGAACACGGAGGAAAAACATACTTGACCTCATCCTCACCAATCTGCCTGCCACAAATGCATTTGTCCATGACAGTATCATTAAGAGTGATGATCCAGTCCTTGAGGAAACAAAGTCCCACCTTCACATTGAGAATAACCTCCATCGTGTTGTGTGGCACTATCACTGTGCTAAATGGGACAGACTTCGAAGAGATCTAGCAACTCAAGACTGGACATCCATGAGGCACTGTGGACCATCAACAGCAGCAGAATTGTACTTCAGCACAATCTGTAACCTTATGGCCCGGCATATCCCCCACTCAACCATTACCATCAAGTGCAGGAGGGCATGCCAGGAGCAGCACCAGGCATACCTAAACAAGAGGCACCAACCTGGTGAAGCTACCAAACAGGACTATGTACATGCCAAATAGCAAGTGATAGAGCTAAGTAAGTAAGATCAGATTAACGGATCAGATCTAAGCTCTGCAGTCCTGCCATATCCAGTCATGAATGGTGGTGGACAATTAAACAATTCCCTGGAGGAAGAGGCTCCACAAATATTCCCATCTTCAATGATGGAAGAGCCCAGCACATCAGTGCAAAAGATAAGGCTGAAGCATTCGCAGCAATCTTCAGCCAGAAGTGCCGAGTGGATGATCCATCTCAGCCTCCTCCAGTGGTCCCCAGCATCACAGATACCAGTTTTCAACTAATTCAATTCACTCCACGTGACATCAAGAAATAGTTGGAGACACTGGATACTACAAAGACTACGGGCCCTGACAACATTCCGGCAATAGTACAGAAGGCTTGTGCTCCAAAACCTGCCGCACCCACAGCAAAGCTGTTCCACGTATTGGCATTTTTAACCCGACAACATGGAAAATTGCCCAGGTATGTCATGTGTACAAAAAATTAGGATAAATCCAAACTAGCCAATTATCACCCCATCAGTTGGCTCTCAATCATCAGTAAAAAGTGATGGAAGGTGTCATCAACCATTCTATCAAGCAGCACCTACTTAGCAATGCCCAGCTGGGGTTCCACCAGGGCCACTCAGTTTGACCTCATGCCAGCCTTGGTTCAAACATGGACCAAAAAAAGCTCAATTCCAGAGGTGAGAATGACAGCCCTTGACATCAAGGCTACATACGAGCAAGAATGGCATCAAGGAGCCCTGGCAACACTAGAGTTAATGAGAATCAGGGGAAAACTCTCCGCTGGTTGGAGCCATACCTAGCTTAGATGATGGTTGTGGTTGTTGGAGTACAGCCATCTCAATTCCAGGACATCTCTGTAGGAGATTCTCAGGATAGTTTTCTTATCTCAACCATCTTCAACTGCTTCATTAATGACATTCCCTTCATCAGAAGGTCAGAAGTAGGGATGTTCACCGATGATTATGCAAGGTTAGTATGTACCATTCTCGATTCCTCACATACTGAAGCAGTCCACACCTACATGCAGCAAGACTTCGACAACATCAAGCTTGGATTGGTAAGTGGCAAGTAACATTTTTTCACAAATGCCAATTCCATCAAGAGGAAATCTAATCATCTGCTCAGGATACTCAATAGCATTATTGTAATTGAATTCTGTAAATTTCAGCATCCTGGGTGGTTACCATTGATCAGAAACTGAACTGGACCAGCCACACAAATACCATGGCTGCAAGAGCAGGTCAGAGGATAGGAATACTCACCCATTGGCTGTCTAAAGCCTGTCCATTGACTGGAAGGAACAATCAGTGTGATAGAATACTCCCTACTTGTATGAATGCTAACAATACGCAAGTAGCTCAACACCATCCAGGACAAAAGCAGCTTGTTTGATTGGCAAATCATCCACCATCTTTAACATTCATTCCCTCTATCACTGATGCACACAGTGTGTACTAAATACAAGATATACTGCAGCAACTTACCAATCCTCCTTTGACAGCAGTCTCTGCAATCTCTACCACCCAGAAGGACAAGGCAGCAGATGCATGGTAACACCACCACCTGCAAGTTCACTCCAAGTCACACACACTTCTGAATTGGAACTATATTGCTACTCCTTCACTGTTACCAG
Source organism: Rhincodon typus (assembly GCF_021869965.1). NCBI lineage: Eukaryota > Metazoa > Chordata > Chondrichthyes > Orectolobiformes > Rhincodontidae > Rhincodon > Rhincodon typus. Next base: position 5,231,701 of record NC_063372.1, read on the forward strand.
GTTATGTGAGTGTTCCTATACCTTGTGGGCTATAGCAGTCCAAGAAGGCAGCTCATCAGAATTTTCTCAAGTTCAATTAGGGATAGCCAATGCCCACCTCTCGCAAACAAAAATCCAATGAAAATATAAATAAACAAAGATAAGCAGCTGTTTTATACTGAGCAGTACTTGTTTGGCTTAATGTCAACCTGAAAACTTCCTTCACAATAGAAATTAAATTTCATTATCTTTTGTCCTTTGCTGCCCATATTCTTTACTATTCAACTGAAACAATGTCCTTCTTGAGATTACTCTCCAAGTAGTTCTTTGTAAATTTTTCTCAAAATTTAAAAAAATAAAAATTATTTGCTAATGGGACACGTGCGCTGCTGGCTGGTTTAGCATTTACTGCCCTTCCCTAGTTGCCCTTGAGAAGGTGATGGTGGATTGTCTTCTTGAACTGCCGCAGTCCATGTGCTGTAGGTAAATCCATAATGCCCTTAGGGAGGGAATTCCGGGATTTTGACCCAAGAACACTGAAAGAATAGCGATCTATTTCCAAGTCAGGAAGGCAAGTGGCTTCATGGTATACATGCCACTTTTTCTGGTGTTCACCCTCAAGGGGTCCTTGCCTATGTCACAATTGGGGTCCAAGTTTAAATTGTGATACATGACTGCCTTCGATATTTCGTCATTATTGATATGTAGTACATGTCTACTCCATCTGAGCTGGGGTCTGATAACGAGCCTTTCAATTCCAAACATTTCTGCTCTTTGAAGTGCCTCTATGTTGCAAACTTTGTTCTCCCATTTGATACCCGTGATGTTCCAAATGCAGCTCGTGTGGAATCTGTCCAACAGCTTAATTATGTGTGGAGTAGGTGGTCATGTTTTACAAGCACGTAGGAGGGTAGGCATTAGGACAGCTTGATATACAACAAGTTTTTTTGTAAGTTTGATACCTCATTTCCTCCTGTATCTTGAGTAAATAGGCAAATGTTCAGCTAGATCATTGCCACCTTGCAGAGGAGAATATTATACTGTAATAGTACATACAACAGTCCTTCCATTATAAAAGCCACACACACACACACACACACACACACACACACACACACACACACACGATTCTATCATAAATAGCTCACCCCTGCTTCCACCGAAGAAAGAGGATTGGAATTTTGGCCCTTGGGCACTTGTGTGCAAGTGTGAAGAGCTATGGGAAATGGATGTGGGCAACATGTCCATCACATTCAAAGCCAGCTTAGCAGAAGGGAGTGATATCTCAGATTGGCGGGCCATGGTAGGAAGGCATTTTACAGTTCCAGAAACACTGTTCATCTGTAGTGACCAGTCCATAAGTTTAGGTGTTGGAATGGAAGTCAGAGGTGTACATTGGGAAGAAATAACACGTTCTTCAGCATGTTGCTGCTTTGAGGCTGTATCAATTGTTCTGTTCTTCAAGACAGCACCACCTAAATTTGGATGTTCTTCTGGGAAGGCAGGCACACTTCCTTCACAGCTGCTTTCTGTAAGCGTCTCTTCAATCACCTTTACCTCTTGCAACTCTTTCTGAAGTTGTTGTGAAAGAAGTTCGATGTTCTGTAAAACAAAAATCACAACAGCTCAAGAACCTGGAGAAAATGTAATTTATTCATGATACAGCACTCCACTCAAATCATGGATGACAAAGAAAGTAGTATTCACAGTGAATGCTTAGCCATGCCACTGTGTAGGGCGTAGAGAACGGAGGCACTGGCAAAGATTCGAGTAGCTTTTCTGTCTGTTCTTTTAGCCAGGAGTCAGGAGGCAGAAAAGAAGAATTAGCACCAGAAACTAAAAACAAGAGAACACTTGAGAAAAGACAAAAACAGTCCCATTAGTCTTAGAACCTTACAGTGACAGAATCATAAATGCAATTTGTGTAATTAATTTGTTAGCTTACAACTCTTCTTAAAAATAAGGATTATGGAGAAGAGAGGGAAAACAGCAAAGTTACTCCCTTTTTTCCCCCCTCTCTTTCATCAACTCCCCTATTAAATTGTTGGTAAAGAAAAGGAAACTAATGAGACTGTGGAAGAAGCAAAGCTTTACAAGTGATACAATGTCAACCAAATATGCACTAATTACAATACAGCGTAAAGTATAGCCATTAAATGCTGGTTCCTGTACCTTTAGCTTTACTAGCTTTAGATCAACAAGGCTTGGACCCTGATTGGTCTTTGGTCTTTCCAATTCTTCCTTTAAGCTTGGGGTTTCTGTTGCTTTCTCTACTTCTGGTTCTTCTGGATCACTAAAAAGACGAAGTACTATCTGATCCTTAAAAAGAGAATGAGAAGTCCTTTACATATGCAGTGCAAAATCTCATCACATCTTCATTTTGAAATGTTGTAATACGTTACTTAACTTTTACACTAGAGAATTGAGAAATATTGGTGGTGATTTGAGAGAGTGCACCTCCCAGTGACAAACATTGGAAGAACACTGGCAGTCAGAGTGTCAGTTGTGGCTCAGCAGGTAACATTCATGTCTGAATGAGCATGTTCCATTCCAGGGCCTGAGTACAAAAAAAAATCTATGCTAACCCTCCAGTGCAGCATTGAGCAAGTGCTGACTTTCAGATGGGTAATTTAAACCAAGATTCCATCTTCCTGCTCAAATGGATATAAAATATGATACTGTTTTGAAGGACAGCAGATGTGTTACCCCCAGTATCCTGGTCAATATTTAAGCCTTATTTATAATCCAGCTTGGGCTGACAAATGGCAAATAACATTCATACCACACAAATGCCAGGAAGTGACCACCTCCAATAAGAGACTATCTAACCACTGTCCCTTGACATTCAATGGTGTTACCATCACTGAATCCCTCATCAACAACATCGGGGGTGGGGGGGGGGGGGGTGGGTGGTGTTTACCATTGATCAGAAACTAAACTGGACTCGCCACACACAGTGGCTACAAGAGCAGGTCAGAGATTAGTAACTCACCTCCTGACTTCCTAGGGCCTACCCACCATCTAAAACACACAAGTCAGGAGTGTGATGGAACACTCCCCACTTGCCTGGATGGGTGCAGCCCCAAAAACACTCAAGAAGCCTGACACCATCCAGGACAAAGCAGCCCGCTTGATTGGCACCACATCCACAAGCATCCACTCCCTCCACCACCAACGCTCAGTAGCAGCAGTGTGTATTATCTGCAAGATGCAATTCACCACAGATCCTCAGATAGCACCTTCCAAACCCACAGCCACTTGCATCTAGAAGGACAAGGGCAGCAGATATATGGGAACACCACCTCCTGCAAGTTCCTCTCCAAGCCATTCACCATCCTGACATCCATAGATGAGCTTCAGTGTTGCTGGGTCAAAATCCTGGAATTCCCTCCCAAAGGGCATTGTGGGTCTACCCCACAGCACATGGACTGCAGCAGCTCACCACCACCTTCTAACGGGCAATTAGGGATGGGTAATAAAATGCTGGCCAGCCAGTAATGCCCACGTCCCAAAAGTGAATTTTAAAAAACCTGTTTAGCCATTCTTGACAAGCAACTCCTTCATTCCAGGAATTAGCCTAGCGGATCTGTTTTTAATGCCTACCTCTAATGCCAGTAAATCCTTTCTTAAATCAAAGGACTAAAACTGTACACAGCACTCCAAATGTAGCTTCACCAACACCCTGTACTGCTGTGACAATATTTTTCTGATTTTAATCTCCAATCTCCTAACAATAAAGGTCAAAGTACCATTTGCCTTCTTAATTACTTGCTGCACCTGCATGCTAATGTTTTGGGTTTGTGCACACAAGCACACAGATCTGTCTGTGCTGCACTTTCATTGGAACAAAATGTTATATAAATTGAGAAAGATTTCAGAAAAGTGCAGAACAGAGGGTTTGGAGTGATACATGCCTTAATCACGAATAGCTAGCACACTAGCTCAGCAGATAATAGGGAAAGCAAGTGGAACTTTGGATTTTATTTCAAAGAGAACGGAGTATTAAAAAGTGGGGAAGTATTGCTAAAATCATATAAGACACTAGTTAGACCAGACATAGAAAAATGTGAACAGTTCTGGTCCCCTTATCCAAAGGGGAATAAACTAACATTGGAGGCAGTCCAGAGAAGGTTCACGAGATTGATCCCAGGTACGGAGGAGGGTTTTATGAGGAATGGCTGACTACGTTGGGCCTGTACTTTTTGGACTTTAGGAGACTGAGAGGATGCCTTTCTGAAACTTGCAAGATTCTTAGGGGGCTTGACAGAATAGATGCAGGCAGGTCGTATTCCCTTGTGGGAAAGTCTAGAACCAGAGGGCATAATCTTAGAATAATTGATCACCCATTTAAGACAGAGATGAGAAGGAATGTCCTCTTTCAGAGGATAGTGAATCTGTGGAATTCTTTACTGCAGAGGGCTTGCGAGGTTGGGTCATTGAGTATATTCAAGGCTAAGATAGACAGATTTTTAATCAGTAAGGGAATCGAGGTTTAAAGCAGGGAAGTGGAATTGAGAATTAACAGAGCAGCCATCATCTCAGTGAATGGTGAAGCCGACTCCACGGCCCAACTGGCCTACTTCTGCTCCGGCATCTTATGGTCTTAATAGTAGATAATAAGGAAATGGTAGGTGGAATGAACACATATTTTGCTTTTATCTTCTCTGTAGGAGGATATATAAATCATTTCAGTAATGACTGTAAATCAGGAGGTAGAAGGAAGACAGGAACTTGGTGAAATGACAAATCACCAGGGAAGAGGGACTGAGTAAACTGACAGAGCTAGATACTGACAAGTCCCTATGTCCCAATGAACTTCATCCAAGGTTCTTAAAAAAAGGTCACTAATGAGGTAGTAGATATATTGGTGTTCATTTTCCAAAATTCCCAAGATTCTGGAAAGGTTCCATTGGACTGGAAAGTAGCAAAATATAACTCTATTAAGGGAGGTAGGCAGAAAACAGGAAACTATAGGCCAGTTAGTTTGATGTCTGTTGTGGCAAAGGTGTTAGAATGAATCAGTAAAAGGATTATATCTGCACACTGAAACTCAAGGTAAATCAGGAAGACTCAGTATTTTGTGAAAGGAAATGCCTGTTTAACCAATTTATTGGAATTCTTTGAGGGAGTAACATGTCCTGTGGATAAAGGGGAGACTGTAGACTTAATGTGCTTGGACTCCAGAAGACATTGACAAGTTATTAATGGTTAAAACGTTATTGCAGAAATTGGAAGCACATGATGCAAGGGTGTAAAGTTCCAACATGGATAGATATTTCTGTCAGCCACAAAGCTGTGTCTAATCATGTGTGGGTCTTTTACTGATTGGCAGGATTTAACAAGTGGGTCTGTGAGTTCTTACAATTTACCTCAATGACTTAGATGGAGGGAGTAAAGGCACTATGTAGTGATTGTAATGAGGTCAGCCTGGTGTATCTCAGAATATGAATTCCCTGATTGGGGCTGTTAATCTGGTCCAATCAGGGAGCCCTGGCTGACAAATATAAACAGGAATGTCAGAAGTTCTGTTCAGTCTGGGAGCTGGATCAGTGTCAAGGGCTCTCCACATGTAAATAAAGGGTGACTTGGTGACGGGATACTGGCCTTTGTGGAGTTATTTCACACGGAAGCAAAATTTGCTGAGGGTTATGACACTTTGGAACACAGTGCCTCAGAAGGTGGTGTAGGCAAGGTCATTAGAGTAAATTGATTGCATTTCCTAATTAAAAATTAAGGTTATTGGGGTTAGATAAGAATGTGGAATTTGAAACACAAACAGATCAGCCATCAATGTTTTGAATGGTGGAACAGGCTCAAAGGCCAAATGGCTTACTTTAGCTCCTAATTTGGATGTTTGTACATTCAAGTGACAAATTTAAGGGAGAACAACTTTTGGGGGCACTTTAGAGGCAGTGATAAAGGATAGAATTCCAAGCCCCAGTGGGAGAGTTTTAATAGGTGACTGACAGCTTGGCCAGAAAAGTAATTTTTCAGACAGCTTTTTCAATATCCCAGTGACATAAACTCCTGTATAGTCAAGAACTTGTACAATAAGGCGTCTTGGAACAATAGTTTACCAATTTCATAAACAGAAACAGTTGTAAATTGTTACAAAACACAAAACCTCACTATCCTTCACCCACCATTGGCAGATATTCACCATCCTTTATATGGTCTGAGGTACTCTTTCCATCGGTCTTGCCTTCAGAGTGATGATTTGACCAATTCACAGGTTTATAAGTTGCAACCTGTAGGAGCAAATAAGTTAAAAATTAACAAAAGAATCTAAACAAAACTTCTGAATAAAACAGACATACTGCAGAAGGGATTCTACGAATTGAACAAATTAGTGGAAATTTTTAAAGAATCTATTCAGATCAGTAACAGCAACAGGAACACAACTATTCATTTTGAAGTCAAACTAGCTTTGGTTGTTTCCCATCAAATGTGAAGATGAATTTTGAACCAGTAATGAACTGCTTTTGAACCTCTAAATGATGATTAAATGTTCAAGTTCTTCATTAAATTGCTGAGCCCACGTTGTCACTAAATATGATAGGTGGCAGCAATTGAGTATATAATATTTTAGAATACAACAATTTTACTCCATTAAATTGGTTTTAAACTGAACTTAATTATGGTGTAAACACAATTCAAGTAAACAATTTGTGCAGCGTTCAAGGGAACACAAGTACTCATCTTACTTAACACAATTAAATGACAAAAAGGGTATTAGACAGTACATTGGAACACAACTTCCTATTTTATTTCGAGCAAATTCACTTATTGTCCTCAAGCTCTTTCTTGTAAAGATGGCAACTCATGTTGGTGTATCACACTTCTCTACTACCTCACCGAAATGTGGGTATGTAATATGTGAAATATGTAATCCTGGACTGCAGGTATCAGACTAGTCATCCTTGTTTGGGAGTAGTACTGTATGAATGTTTGTGCTGAGTTAAGCACTCAGAGACATTAAAGAGAAAGGCATAAGAATGACTGGGTGTGGTTGAAATAGGACCTCCCTGTATCTCCCCCCATACACAACTGAAAATCAAAAGGCTTGAATAACACAATGGGTGATGGCAGAAGGCAAAAAATTAGAGAAGGAAAACAAGCAAACTCAAGATTGAATGAATTAAAATGTACAACGTTTCCAATTTCCCTGGATGAAGGATTAGCTAACCAACAGAAAACAGAGTTGAAATGAATGAATCTTTTTTCTGGTTGGCAAGCTGTAACTAGTGGGGTGCAACAATGTTCAGTCCTCAGGTCACAACTATTTACAATCTATATTCATGATTTGGATGCAGGCGTAGATTGTACTATCACCAGATTTGCAGATGGCACTAAAATAGGTGAGAAAGTCAGTTGCAATGAAGAAAAAAAACGTACAGATGAATATGGATAGGTTTGGTTAGGTGAATGGGTCCACTATATGGCAAATGGAGTTTAATGTGGATAAGTGGGAGGTTATCCTTTTTGGTTGGAAGAATAAAAAGGCAACTCATTATCTAAATGGAGAGAAACTTCAGAGTGCTCCAGGTCAGAGGGACCTGGGTGACCTCATGCATGAATCACAGAAAGCTAGTCTGCAAATACAGCAGGTAATGAGGAGGGCAAATGGTATTTTGGCATTTGTTGCCCAAGGAATGGAGCATAAAAGTAGGGAAGTGTTGCAACTGTACAAGGCATTGGTGAGACTGCATCTGGAGTACTGCATACAGCTTTGGTCCCCTTACTTGAGGCAGGATGTAATTGCATTGGAAGCAGTTCAGAGAAGGTTCACTAGGCTAATTCCAGAGATCAAAGGCTTGTTTTGAGAGGAGAGATTGTGCAGTTTGAGCCTATACTCAAAGTTTAGAGGTATACATGATGCTAAAGGGGATTGACAAAGTAGACAGAGAGTGAATGTTTTCCTTTGGGGGGACAATCTAGAATGAGAAGTCAGTTACAGTCATAGAGCTGTACAGCGTGGAAACAGACCCTTAGGTCCAACTTGTCCATGCCGACCAGATATCCTAAATTAATCTCGTCCTATTTGCCAGCATTTGGCCCATATCCCTCTAAACCCTTCCTATTCATATAACCATTCAGATGCCTTTTAAATGTTGTAATTGTACCAGCCTCCTCCACTTCCTCTAGCAGCTCATTCCAAACACTCACCACCCTCTGCATGAAAAAGTTAACCCTTAGGTCCCTTTTAATTCTTTCCCCACTCACATTAAACCTATGCTCCTCTTTTGGACTCCGCTACCCCAGGGAAAAGACCTTGGCTATTCACCTTATCTATGCCCTCATGATTTTATAAACTTCTATAAGGTCACCCCTCAGCCTCTGACGGTCCAGGGAAAATAGCCCCAGCCTATTCAGCCTCTCCCGATAGATAAAATCCTCCAGCCCTGGCAACAACCTTGTAAATCTTCTCTGCACCCTTACAAGTTTCACAACATCCTTCCTATAACAGGGAGGCCAGAATTGAATGCAATATTCTAAAAGTGGCCTAACCAATGTCCTATACAGCCGCAACATGACCTCCCAACTCCTGTTCTAGTTTAGGCAAAAAGGGTGGCAGATTTAACAAAGATGAAGAGAAATTACTTTTCTCAAAAGGGTCATAAAAGTTAAGAGGGCATATAGAACCCTTGGATTTATAAATAGAGGCATATAGAGTATAAAAGGAAGGAAGTGATGCTACACATCTACGAATCATTGGTCAGACCACATTTGAAGCATTGTGTTCAGTTTTGGGCACCTTATTTAAGCTCTGGAGAGAGATCAAAGTTGATTTACTTGCATGGTGCTAGGAATGAGGAATTTTAGGTACAAAGGAAAGATTAGTGAAATTGGGCTTATTCTCCTTGGAGGAGAGAAGATTATGGAGGTGTCCAAAATTCTGAAAGTGATCAATTCAGAGGGCTATGGAGATAGGGCTGGAGAATGGGCTAGCTGGTAGCTCTTTTAGGAATGTTTCAGACATGATCGGTCAAACAGCTTTTTCCTGTACTGCAAAAATCTGCAATTCTATGAAATCTGTGGAATTCACTACCCCATGGTGTGGTGGATGCTGGGACTGAAATGAATAGACTCAAGGGGCTGAATTGCCTATTCCTGGCTCCTAATATTAATGTTCTTATAAGATCAGAAAGATGTAGGAGCAGAAGGTGACCATTCAGCACATGGAGCCTGCACCACCATTCAACTGAATCATGGCTGATCTGATAATCCTCAGCTCCACTTTCCTGCCTTATCCCCACAACTCTTGATTCCCTTACTGATTAAAAATCTGTCGTCTATCTTAGCCTCGAATATACTTAATGATCCAGCTTCTACAACCCTCTGTGGTGAAGAATTCCACAGATTCACTGCCGTCAGAGACAAAATTCCTCCTCATCTTGGGTCTTAAATAAGCAATCCCTTACTTGGAAGATTAGCACTTTGGTTCAAGGCTCTCCCACAAGGTCTGACTTGTGCCTTGTATAATTTCAGCCAGACCTCCCTATTTTTATACTCCATTCTCTTTGAAATAAAAGCCAACAGTGCATTTGCCATCCTCATTACCCACTGAACTTTGATACTAGCTTTTTATGATTCATACACCAGGACACCCAATTCCTTCCTAGTGCAGCTTTCTGCAGTCTTTCTCCATTTAAATAACATTCAGCTCTTCATTCTTCCTGACAAAGTGCAAAACCTCACAACTTCCCACATTATATTCCATCTTCCAAGTTATCGGCCACTCACTCAACCTGTCTCTATCCCTCTGAAGACAGTGTTGTCCTTGTCATTTGCATTCCCACCTATTTTTGCTTCATCTGCAAACTTGGCTTTAGTACATTCACTTCTGTCATCCAAGTCATTAATATATGTTGTAAATAATTGTGGCCCCAGCACGGATCCCTGTGGCATTCCACTAGTTGGAGGTTGCCATCCTGAAAATGCACCCTTTACGCAGCTCTGTCTTTTATGAGTTAGCCAATCCCCTATCCATGGGGATAAATGACCCCCAGTACCCTGGGCTCTTATCTTATTAAGTGGTTTTGTGTGCCTAATTGAATGTCTTTTGAAAATCCAAATATATTACATCTACTTTATCTATCCTCTTTATCTATTCTGCTTGTTACATCCTCAAAGAACTTTAATAAATTTGTCAGGTTTGATTTCCTTTTTATGAACCATTCCATGGTACAGTCATTACAAATACACTTCTCAGGTACTAATTTATTGTGCCAATCTATAGCTGTTTGATCATTGATACTCAAAATAATGTCCAAGAAATCCAATTACAAACCACGAGTTTGAGTGCAAACTTACTTACCACACTTGAAGGGGGAGTGGGCATATAGTTTGGATGCCGTACGTTTTGAGACGATGGAGCCCGAGTGCTGCTGAAGTGATAGTTAGATGGTTGTAACACTCGATTAGGTGTTTGCATTCCTAGATTTAAAGGGAGGTTTTCACAATATTAGCTTTAAGAGGCCAGCATGGGTCACAACACAGATGTATATTATAATAAGTTCATTTTTGCATCACATTTTAGTCTTAAACTAACACAATCGAAATTGGCATCTCCACTGACAAAGATTAATGATCTTCAGTTGAGGCACAATTCACACCCTGCCTTAATAGCAAAGCTGATAATTGGCAGGTAAATACAGTTAAGCATCTGACATCTCTTCTGTGTGAGGAACTTTCTCGCTTTCATATACTGATGACAAACTGCCCTACCCCATCTCAACCTCCACTGTGTGTCGTCAGAATGCATATTCAAAAACCAGTCTCCCACCATAATACTCTATTCCTGAACTATTAATTTCTGCAGACCTCCTCACCATTGAACCCCTACCCCATGTGCCAACTTTGGCTGACCTGGAATTTTGCAGGCTCTATAGCTTATTGGTTGCTGAGCTGAAATTTCAACCTCAACCTCTCTATCAAAGTCCACCTACTTTCACTTCCTTAATATCACCTGTCTCCTCCCTTGCCTCAGCTTATGCGCCACTGAAGGGTTTGTCCGTGCTCCAGATTCAACTGGTTGGTGTCCCATCTCACATGCTGAATATACTTAAGCTAATTAAAACTCTGCCATCTATATTCTAACTTGCACCAGACCTTGTGTGAAATTTAATTACTTTGAATATGTATCCTACTTGGAGTTCAATTAGCAGTGCATATCAAACAGAATGAAGTTCCAGGTTTGCTGAGTCTGCTGAGCAATTCCTGTGCATTCTGCAACGGGAAAATATGAACGGGGAATGACGACTCATTTGACTCTGAAGATTCAGGTAATCTAGACTGTCCTATTGTTACCACATTACACAAACAGCAAAAGTAAAGGCTGCTGTATTTCCTACATTACTACGTCAAATCCTTTCAAAAGGACTTAATTAGCTGTCAAGCACTTTTGGAAATCCTAAGGTCCTGAAAGGCTGATATAAATAAGTCTTTTTTTTGAGATACCTTTGGTATCCGATTTCCAAGTGCCAGCACCTCCAGCAGGAACAAACGGAGGCGCAGAGGTATTGGATTCACAAGCTCTTTCCATCTGAAGAGAGAGATGGAGAAAATGTTACATAGCTCAAATTTCAAGGCAGTGGGTGCGAGGGTGGTGGGATGGTGGAATATATGCAAAGACAAAGACAGAAGAAAAACTGCCAAATTATGGGATTGGGTACATTTGGCAAAGGGGAATAAGATTTCAGTAGCACCATTGATCCCAGGATTTGCACAAACGCCATTAATTTATCTCAGTTTATCTTAACCAAGCTGAACCAAAACAGAGATTCATTTGTTTAATAGGTGGAGTGGGGACAATCAATCCTCTTCTATACATGATGCTATTCATTCCTTCGCCAAGTTCTTCCTCACACAAAATGTTTTAAATTCCCAGCTTGATTCTGCAACATTCAAAAATATGTTGAGTGTGTTAGGAAGCCAAAATTAATTTCCCTATTCAATCACAACTATCGCCAGTATATTTTCTAACCTGATTGTTCACACATGCCATGACTGTTACCCTCTACTTTGCACCTGCCATACTTAGAGCAGTCATTGAATCCAAGGATCAATTAGAGGGTTGTGCTTTAAACTCAGTCTCAGAACTGCATGGCTGTTATACAAAAGAGAGATCAAGTGAGCTCATTTTCCTTTAGTGAAAGGACCCATAAATCCCAAATTGTTGATGATGATGACGCAGAACAATAGATTGATAAATAGGAACTCTTAGTTCAAAGGAGATTTCACAAAACTCAAGTTTATAAAAACTTGTAGAAGGTTAATTTCATTGAGGGACAACTGAGTCATCTAATAGGCAAGTAGTAAAACAATTACTTCTGTAAAAGATGTACAACATAACAGTTGTATAACATCTTCACCTCAAAACAGGGCAGCAGCGAGTCCGATTAAATTTGTATTTCCTATAGGATGTAAGGTAGAAACAATGGGTTGAAAAAAATGTCTACGATTTGTCTGTTTTGGTATTCCAGTGCGACTTGATAGACAAGATGGTCAACTTTCTATGAATGTAATTTCAAGATGAGCTACTAGGAAGGAAAAAGTGTAGTGATTGTAACGAGGTCAGTCAGGTGGACCTCATGGAATATGAATTCCCCGACTGGGGCTGTTAATCTGGTCCAATCAGGGATCCCTGGCTGACAGATATAAACAGGAGTGTCAGAGGTTCTGCTCACTCAGAGCTGGTTCAGTGTCAAGGACTCTCCACTTGGAGGTAAAAAGTGATTTGTTGACAGGATACCAGCCTCTGTGGAGTTATTTCAGAAAGGACAGCTGTAACTGATGCTGGAGTGAAAGGATACCTGGCTTCCACAGGAATCTCCCAAATAGTTTAATTGGAGTTTAGGTTCAATATGAACAACTTAATTTATTTCTGAACTTTCCACAGTAACCAGCTACCCCCTAGATTATATACCCTGTGTTTTAGGGACTGGAATGCAGGGTGAAGGGAAGTACAAGCAAATTTATAATTTACAAGGCCACCTCAGCACATTGCTCATGAGCCCGGGGTGGGCAGTTGAAATGTTTCTGCAAACCATTGTCCTGCTCGTTTGCAAAGAATACCAAGATGTTTGATACTCTATCACCATTATCCAGAGACATATACAGACCAAGTTGAAGTCCGGGCCATCAGGTTTACATCTGGCTGACTTCTGGGATGAGAAGTGGTGTCTACTGCTAACTTGGTTATATAGTTTGATTGGCTGAAGAATGGTGCTTGGAGAACTTATTTCAGTACCTACACCTGGAAAGGAAGCAAATAGCAAAGTATTAAATCTCTTTTACGAGAAGTTACAGAAAGTGAATGTAATTTTGCAGTTCTTTGAACACTTAAGTTATAGTGTCATAAATGAGAGATTGAACGAAGTTGAGAAGCACAAAGGTATACATGAGTTGACACACAACAGGGGTAAAGACTGGTTTATAATAAAAATTGAGTTGTTTGTCAACATCATTTGGGCTTATGGTCTGCAGTCAAGTCACAGTTAGTGAAAGTTTGAATCTAGTGGCCTGATTGATACCTTGCCGATATGATGTCACACAACTAGTCAAGGAAGAGAGCTTGAATACAATGCATTGATAAAGAAAGTTAATTTCTCTGTTGCAGAAAAAGACAAACTGTAAAAGATATGAACATCATAAGAAAAAGACACCCAAAAATAAAATAGGTCCCTATTCAACAATGGGAAAAAAAAATAGTATATTTGTATCAAATTTACTTAATCAATCAATGATACAGTCTCAAAGTTATAATCATTTGCTGCAACTTATTTATAGCATCCAACTCATTTCTTACAGGGCCCAGCACACTATCTTGTTCAGCTCTCAAATTTTTCACCACCATTTTAAATGAAGATCACATTGGAAAAAGGAAAATAGCTACAAAAACATGGATTTTAACTGACCCAAAACCCATTAGAGTTAAAAATCAGGCCCAAAGTAACAATGAGGACAATTCCAAATCCAGAAGAGATTCCTTACTGGCATCTGATATTTCTGTGATACATTTCTGTTTTAAGAATATACAGAAGTTGGTCAAAGTAGTACTAGATCCCCAAGTGTCAGAATGAATTAGTTCGTCCTTCCTAATTCTAGATAGCTAGATTGTGCATTCTACGAGTTTGGTCAGTAATAAAAAGAAGGAGAGAGCTCAAAGTGATTTTCTACCAGTGACTGCCTGTACCAACATTTGAATCAGTATCAAAAATGAAAGGCAAATCTATAATTTGCCATCTGCACAATAAACATCACAAGTTCTTAAAGATTCCATGGCCCAGAATACATATTACTTAGAAAGTCAACAGTTTATCTCCTGCAGTTGCAAAAGATATATCTATTGGAAAGTTTGGATCTATTATCTACTGAAAACTGACCCTAACTGGGTGTGCAGCATTAGGGGAATCCTTATAATTACCTGATTGAAGAGAGTGATGTAAGGGCATTGACACCAAACCTATGCAAGAAGATTAAAAACTGAAAGAACTGTGGATGCTGTAAATCAGGAACA
>NC_063372.1:5249200-5253624 GCF_021869965.1 Rhincodon typus
TTTGTAGATAAATTATTCAATTGGAAACATGGATGATTTACTGGTGGTGGCTAATAGATGGGGAAAAATTACCTCAATGATTTTTGGAGAGATGTGGAGAAAAGAACCATTCAGTTGTGTGTGATAACACTTCTGGATATAAAATGAAAAAAAAAGTAAAAAGAAGAAAAAATATAAAGTATAAAGTATAAAATAAAATATAAATTTGTAGAACTGTCTGTCCCAGGCTGGCACTAGTCTTTGTATACCTTGAGTAGTGGCTCTATTTTGGTCTTCAATAAATGAGGTTCCTTTGCAGTTGGGCTTCCTGAGTTACTATATGAATGTTGATCGTCTCGAGGGTGATTAGTAGGTAATAAAGAAATGCTTGATGTAATAAATATTTTGGCTGTTGATTTCACCCAAGAGGATACAAAAACATCCCAGTAATATCTGTAAACCAGGAGGTTGAAGTAACAGAAGAACTTTGTGAAGTTATAATCACTAGGGAAGCAGTACTGAGCAAACTGATGGAGCTGTGAGTTGATAAGTCTCCAACCTAGGAGCTTAAAAGAGGTGGCTAATGAAATGTTATGACCAGGCCCAAGGTGAGGTTCCCTAACTTGTTACAGTTCCAGACAGATGTCCCAAAAGATTAAGCTTCCAGTTCAGAAGGGATGACTGGTTCCCCTTCTTTATTCACCTACCACCTTGATTGGTCATAATGAGGTTAAATTAAAAAGGATCCCTACTTTCCCTTGTGGATACCTTTCTCCCACATCAAATGAAGGCTCTCTTGAGTTAACAAGAGTTTAATAGTTACTCAACATAAGAAATAACAACACAGCATACATACACAGATTAGAAATAAGAGGCAAGTCCAAAAAAAACATAATAGCTAAAAGATATATGGATGAGTCTCTGGGTCATTCGCAAATAGTGGGTGGTGGAATGTTGATAGTTGAGCAGTTAATTTCTAAATTCTTGGCTTTGTAGACTAACCAAAATTCTTTTGTCCCATTTCCTTTTGAACTGCTTTACTAACTAGTTTGCAGCATTCAGAGCAAGATATACCTTTACCTGCAACATAGAGGTGACTAATGGTTGTTCGACTGTGACTTTCATAGCACAGCAGCACTTCAACCCAGACCAATACACGAGGACCTCAGCCCACCAGAACATATGAATACCTCAGCCAATACCCCACGTAGACCAAGGTTGAAACTCCCTTTTAACCTCTACCCATGTGTATTCTTGAAAAGGGAAATTGCAAATGTATCTCTTGCCAAGACTGTTTTTTTTATCATCAGGTTCACAGTCTGAGATACTCACGGAGATTATAGTTCAGTTATTAGTGCATTTCTCCCCTTGAAGCTTCTTTGAAACCTTCAGTAGATATTACAGAATTCTTCTTGTGATGATACTATGGCTTTAAGAGGTATATTTTGTCCTGTCTTTTTCAATGAAGGAAAGTTGTGACAGAGGTGTCAAGCAGTCTGTTCTAAAGCCAATAAAGTAAACAGCTTGTGAGGCCTTGTTTTTATTTTAAAAGTTGGAACAATAGAAGCAGCCTGAAAGAATGGGGTCAAGCTCCCACAAAACCAAGATTTTTAGTTTTAGTTTTAGTTTTTCAGTAGCAGTTGCTGGGGTCTTGAAGCTGGGTTTGGAAGTTGCAGTACATCTCTTCCAGCTACTCTCTCTCTCTCAGAGTTTTCTCTTGATTTTTTTCCTCCTGGACTGGAGACAATGCTTGTGAGACAATCTAGTTTACTGAATTTGCTGAAAGTATGTTCATGGGATGTTATTATTTTGCAATAGTTACTGTTTAGTAGTTAAATAATCTATTATTCTGTTGTTTTCCAATAGAGTTAAGTTATTCCAATTACTTCTTTCCTTTGTTGTATTTTAACTGTAGTGTATAAATAAAGAGTACTCTTGCAAGAAGACAACAAGATGATAGAAAGACCTATTAGGTCTTTTTCCAGAAAGTTGAATAATTATCAACAGAAACATTCCATGATTGAGAAAGAGACCTTGAGCTTGGTGTTAGCGTTGCAATATTTCAACATTTATATTGCCAGTAATGTGCCTGAGACAATAGAAAATAGTAATCATAACCTCTTAAAGTTTTTGGAAAGAATTAAGGATAAAAATTCCAGACTGTTCAGATGGAGCTTAGTATTGCAGCCATTCAATTTGAAAATTATACATGTGGCAGGACGAAAGAATGAAATTACCGATGCATTGTCGAGACTTTGATGAAGGAAGATGGAGGCATTCGGTGGCAGGATAAAATGGACTGAAATGGTCTTTGTAGTGAATATTTGCACACTTAGAGTTAATGGAATGTATATGTATTCTAATGTACAAATAGCGTAAGACTAAGGGTTTTAAAAGTGAAGCTATCTTTGTATATTGATGGTTGTGTTTTTTAAAGGGGGGAGGAAGTGTGATGATACTATGGCTTTAAGAGATGTTTTTTGTGCTGTTTATTTTTCATGGAGAAAGGTTGTGACAGAGATGACAGGCAGTCTCTCCAAAGCCAATGAAGTAAACAGCTTGTGAGGCCTCAGCGTTTCTTTTTTTAGAAGTTGGAACAATAGAAGCAGCCTGAATGGGTGGGGTCAAGCTCCCACAGAAGCAGGATTTTTAGTTTTATTTTCTCAATAGCATTTGCTGGGATCTTGAAGCTGGGTTTGGAAGCTGCAGTACATCTCTCCTTGCTACCCTCTCTCTCTCTCACACACACACAGAGTTTTCTCTTGATTTTTTGTCCTCCTGGACTAGAGAATTGCCTATGAGACAATCTATTTGACTGTATTTGTCTTTGCCAAGGGTGTGCGCATGGGATGTTACTATGTTGGAACAGACACTGTATAGTAGTTAGATAATCTATTATTGTTACATTTTCCAATAGAGTTAAGTTATTCCAATTTCTTCTTAATTGTTGTATTTTAACTACAGCGTATGAATAAAGTGTGCTTTGCTTCAAATCTGGTAGTTTAACCAATCAAATTGCATCTGGAACACAACGCCTGGCACATGCCTTTAAAGTAAGAAAAAGTTAGGGTCTAGGCTAGGAGATAACAAGATCTGCAGATGCTGGAGTCAGAGATAACAATATGTGGAGCTGGAAGAACCTTTTCTGAAAAAGGGTCCTGACCCAAAACATCAGCTTTTCTTCTCCTCTGATGCTGCCTGGCCTGCTGTGTTCCTCCAGCTCCACATTTTGTTATCTCTAGGGTCTAGGCTATCTTCTTAATATATTTTGAGGGGGCTTGGTCGGGTCCAACACTCTCCAGCCAGCAACTGAATTTAAATCTGCTGTCATCTTTTTGACTGTACAGTATCTCCTCTTTCAAAAAAAAAGTGTAAAATTTCAATATGTCTATGCGAGATCTGTGATCGTGACAGTAGATATGTTGGTGTTAGTTTTCCAAAATTTGTTAGATCCTTGAAAGATTGCACTAGACTAGAATGTAGCAAATATAACTATTCTATTCAAGAAGATTTGGAGAACATAGAATAGGAAACAATGATGTCTGTTATGGAGAATATGTTAGAATTTATCATTAAGTAAGTTAAAACTGGACACTTGGAAAAACTAAAGATAATCGGGAAGAGCCAGCATGGTTTCATGACTGGAAAATTATGTTTAACCAATTTAATGGAATTCTTTGAAAGAGTAACACACACAATAGATAAAATTATTAAAGCTAAAGGCAATCTATTAATGTACTGTACTTAGATTTCCAGAAAGTATTTGACATATTTCCATATAAAAGGTACTCCTTATTCACCGTGGGATGTGGGCATCACTGGCTGGCCAGCATTTATTTCCCATCCCGAGTTGCCCTTGAGAAGGTGGTGGTGAGCGGCCTTCTTGAACTGCTACAGTCCATGTACCATCAGTTGACCCACATGGCCTTAGGGAGGGAATTCCAGGAATATGACCCAGCAACATTGCAGGAACTGTGATACATTTCCACGTCAGGATGGTGAGTGGCTTGGAGGGAAACTTGAAGGTGATGATGTTCCCACATATGTGCTGCCCTTGTCCTTCTAGATGTAAGTGATTGTGGGTTTGGTAGGTGCTGTCTGAGGTTCTTTGCTGAATTTCTGCAGTGCATCTTGTAGATCGTACACACTGCTGCTACTGAGCGTCAGTGGTGGAGGGAGTGGATGTTTGTGGATGTGGTGCCAATCAAGCGGCTGCTTTGTCCTGGATGGTATCAAGCTTCTTGAGTATTGTTGGGGCTGCACCCATCCAGGCAAGTGGGAAGTATTCCATCACAGCCTGACTTGCGCCTTGTAGATGGTGGACAAAGTCTGGGGAGTCAGCAGGTGAGTTCCTTGCCACAGTGTTCCTAACTTCTGACCTGCTGTTGTAGCCCCTGTATTAATATGGCGAGTACAATCGAGTTTCTGGTTAATGCTACCTCCCC
>NC_063372.1:5253724-5256481 GCF_021869965.1 Rhincodon typus
GAAAACACCATTGAGTATCAAGGGATGGTGGTTAGATTGTCTCTTATTGGTGACAGTCATTGCCTGGCATTTATGTGGCACGAATGTTACTTGCCACTTGTCAGACCAAGCCTGGATATTGTCCAGGTCTTGTGGCATTTGAATATGGGCTGCTTCATTATCTGAGGAGTTGTGAGTGGTGCTGAACATCAGTGAACATCCCACTTCTGACCTTATCATGGAGGGAAAGTCATTGATGAAACAGCTGAAATTCATTGAGCCTTGGATACTGCCCTGAGGAACTCCTGCAGAGATGTCCTGGAGTGAGATGTCTGACCTCCAAGAACCACAACCATCTTCCTTCATGCTAGGTATGACTCCAAACAATGGAGAGTTTGCCCCCGATACCCACTGATTCCAATTTTGCTAGGGCTTTTTGATGCCACATTGAGTCAAGTGCAACCTTGATGTCAAGGTCTGTCACTCTCACCTCACTCCTGGAATACAGCTCTTTTGTCCATGTTTGAACCAAGGCTGTAATGAGTTCAGGAGCTGAGTGGCCCTGGTGGAACCCAAACTGGGCGTCACTGAGCAGGTTATTGCTGAGTAGGTGCTACTGATGATGACACCTTCCATCACTTTACTGATGATCGAGAGGAGACTGATGGGGCGGTAATTGGCTGGGTTCGATTTGTCCTACATTGTGTGATCATATCTGGGCAATTTTCCACATTGTCAGGTAGATGCCAGTGTTGTAACTGTAGCGGAACAGTTTGTCTCAGGGAGTGACTAGTTCAGGAGTACAAGTCTGCAGTACTATTGCCAGAAATTTGTCAGGGCCTGTAACCTTTGCAGTATCCAGTGCCTCCAGCCATTTCTTGATATCATGTGGAGTGAATCGAATTGGCTGAAGACTGGTATCCATGATGTTGGGAACTACCAAAGGAAGCTCAGATGGATCATCCACTTGGCATTTCTGATTGAAGATTGCCGTGAATGCTTCAGCCTTATCTTTGTACTGGTGTGTTGGGCACTTTCATCATTGAGGATGGGGATATTTGTGGAGCCTTGTCCTCCAGTCAAGTGTTTAATCGCCCATCACCATTCATGATCAGATATGGCAGGATTGCAGAGCTTAGATCTGATTTGTCAGTTATGGGATGGCTTAGCTCTGTCTATCACTTGTTGTTTATGCTGTTTGGCATGTAAGTAGCCCTGTTTGGTAGCTTCACCAGTTTGACATCTCATTGCTAGGTATGCCTGGTGCTGCTCCTGAAATGCCCTCCTGCACTCTCCATTGAACCAGAGTTGATCCCCTCATTTGGTTGACTGGGGATATGCCAGGCCATGAGGTTACAGATTGTGCTGGAGTACAATTCTGCTGCTATTGATGGTCCACAGCATCTCATGGATGCCCAGGCTTTAGTTGCTAGATCTGTGCAAAGTCTGTCCCATTTATCACGTTGACAGTGCCACACAACATGATGGAGGTCATTCTCAGTGTGAAGGCGGGATATCGTCTCCACAAGGACTGTGCGGCAGTTGCTCTTACCAATACTGTCATGGACAGATGCATCTGCAGCCGGCTAATTAGTAAGGATGAGGTCAAGCAGATTTTTCCCTCTTGTTGGTTCCCTCACCACCTGCTGCAGACCCAGTCTAGCAACTATGTCCTTTAGGACCCGACCAGCTCAATCAGTAGTACTGCTGCCGAGCCACTCTTGGTGGTGGACAGTGAAATGCCGCATCCTGTTTACATTTTGCATCTTTGCCACCCCCAGTGCTTCCTGCAAGTGTTATTCAGCATGGAAGAGTACTGATTCATCAGACAAGGGAGGACAGTACTTGGTAATCAGCAGGAGGTTTCCTTGTCCATGTTTAACCTGAAGCCATGAGACATCGTGGGATCTGGAGTCAATGTTGAGGAGTCCTAGGGCAACACCCTCTCAATTATATACCACTGTGCCATCACCTCTTTTGGGTCTGTCCCACCAGTAGGTCAGGACATATCCAGGGATGGTGATTGTGGTCCCTGGGACATTGTCTGCAAGGTATGATTCCATATATATGATCATATCAGGCTGTTGCTTGACCAGTCTGTCAGACAGCTCTCCCAATTTTGGTACTTGTCTCAGACATTAGTAAGGAGGACTTTGCAGGGTTGACAGAGCTGTTTTTGCTGCTGTCTTTTCCAGTGCCTAGGCTGATACCAGGTGGTCTGTCCAGTTCATCTGAGCAAAATAGGAGCTTATGGTGTAGGGGGCAACATCTTAACATGGAGTGAAGATTGGCTGTCTGGTAGAAAACAGTAATGCACAAATGAGTTTTTTCATATTGGCAGAATGTGGCAAGTGGTCCAACAGGGCTGAGCAGGTTATTGTGCTGGGCCCTCAGTTTTTACAATAATTCATATCAATGTCTCAGATGAGGGGATCAAAAGCATGGAGCTGAATCTTATGTTCTTATGGTAAAGCATGAGAACCGTCACATTTTTAGAGGGATTGGCACTGTGTGATATCTTGCTAAACTGACCTCACTAACTATCTACCCCACCCTATGGTGACCCTCACATCAGATTCTATCCCCATCCCACCACATACTGTTCCCAAAACAACACTGGACGTCGGCCAAAAGACCAGCAGCCCTTATGCCCATGTCATCTTTGAGAGGCTGCTATGCATCCAGACAAATTGTGGCAATTCAGCATTGCCCCACACCAGCAGTGTCTTGGCAAAGCAACCATCCTGCTCACAGCATGTAGTTGGCATTGCTGATACT
>NC_063372.1:5256581-5274617 GCF_021869965.1 Rhincodon typus
AATAAGGAATTACTCTTAGGAATTAGCTTGTTCTTCATGTGGAGATATAGGTGTACTTCTTGAAATGATGGAAACCATGCATTTAAATGAAGTATTGGACATTTTTATAAATAGGAGGATTAGATGGTATCATTGGTCATTTTTGGACTTAAAAAAAATTTTTTATAAAGAATGCAAACTATATTTTCACACAGTGAACAAAATGGAAGAAGAAAACTCAGGTGGTGGTTCAGGATGAGGCCATGAAAAAATGGGCTGTTATTCCCCAGCCATCATATCACGTTTTACACATTGAAGTTAGCAATTCTTTACAGCAGCTTACCTCTGGTACCCAGCTTAGCAATGCAGGAGGCACGGCCCCAAGCAAGAGGAAGTGTGGGACGATTGCCGGGCATGTATGATGATCTTCCCATCTGCATGAAAAAGGGAAAATTAAAGAAACTGGTAACTATATTCATTCGTAATCATTTTTTGTTTGAAAACAGCAGGAAAATAAGCTACCGCATCCTGAAAAATATAGTTTTGCAGAAAATTCAATTCTATGCAAGTTTCACTGGCAGGTACCATAGATTGCTAGCATCCACCATGTGCATAGCACACCTATTCAAACATGAACAGTTATGCAAAAAACACAGGGAATTGTGTAAATATTTAAAGGTTATCAGCATACTTCAAGTCAGAATCATACAGCTTGGAAACAGTCCCTTTGGTCCAACTCATCCGCACTGACCAGATATCCCAATCAGACCTAGTCCCATTTATATAGAATCATAGAGTTGTACAGCACGGAAAGAGCCTTCAGTCCAACTCATCCAAGCCGACCAGATATCCTAAATTAATCTAGACCCATTTGCCAACACTTGGCCCATATCCCTCTAAACCCTTCCTATTTGTATACCCATCCAGATGCCTTTTAAATGTTGTAACCGTACTATCGTCCACCACTTCCTCTGGTAACTCACTCCATACACACATCACCCTCTGCATGAAAACGTTGCTCCTTTTAAATCTTTGCCCTCTCACCTTAAACCTATGCCCTTTAGTTTTGGTTTCCATACCCTGAGAAAAAGACCTTAGCTATTTACTTTATCCATGCCACTCATGATTTTATAACCCTCTCTAAGGTCACCCCTCAGCCTCCAACACTCCAGGGAAAATAGCCCAAGTCTATTCAGCCTCTCTCTATAGCTCAAACCCTCCAATCCTAGCAACATCCTTGTAAATCTTTTCTGAACCCTTTCAAGTTTCACAACATCCTTCCTACAGTGGGGAAACCAGAACTGCATGCAATATTTCAAAAAAATGGTCTAACCAATGGCCTGTACAGTCACACATGACCTCCCAACTCCTATACTCAATGCACTGACCAATAAAGGCAAGCATACCAAATGTCTTCTTCACTATCCTATCTACCTGTGACTCCACTTTCAAGGAACTATGAACGTGCACTCCAAGGTCTCTTTGTTCAGTAACATTCACCAGGACCTTACCATTAAGTGTATAAGTCCTGCCCTGATATCCCTTTCCAAAATGCAGCACCTCGCATTTATCTAAATTAAATTTCATCTGCCATTCCTTGGCCCGTTGGCCCATCTGATCAAGATTCTGTTGTACCCTGAGGTAACCTTCTTCACCGTCCACTACACCTACAATTTTGGTGTTATTTGCAAACTTACT
Source organism: Rhincodon typus (assembly GCF_021869965.1). Lineage (NCBI taxonomy): Eukaryota > Metazoa > Chordata > Chondrichthyes > Orectolobiformes > Rhincodontidae > Rhincodon > Rhincodon typus. The sequence goes on from NC_063372.1 coordinate 5,258,259, forward strand.
AACCATACCTCCTATGTTCACATCCAAATCACTTATATAAAGGACGAAAAGCAGTGGACCCATCCCTTTACCTGTGAATAGCCTCCCCCAATCAACCTTTGAAAGTTTTTGTATAATACCGTCAAAATTGGCCTTACTCCAGTTTGGAGCTTTAACTTTTTGATCAGTTCTATCCTTTTCCATAATTATTTTAAAACTAATAGAATTATGGTCCCTTGCCCCAAAGCGCTTCCCCACTGACACCTCAGTCGCTTGACCTGCCTTATTTCCCAACAGAAAGTCAAGTTTTGCTCCTTCTCTTAGTAGGTCCATCCACATATTGAATAAGAAAATTTTCCTGTACGCACTTAACAAATTCCTCTCCATCCAAGCCCTCAAGACTATGACAGTCCTAGTCTATGTTCGGAAAGTTAAAATCCCCTACCATTACAACCCTATCATTCTTACAGATATCTGAAAAGTCCTTCCAAATTTGCTTCTCAATTTCCTGCTGACTATTGGAGGGCCGATAGTACAATCCCAACAAGCTGATCATTCCTTTCTTATTTTTAAGTTCCACCCATGTAACTTCACTGGATGACCTCCCAGGAATATCCTCCCTAAACACAGCTTTAACGTTCTCCCACCAAAAATGCCACTCCCCCCTCCTCTCTTTCTATCCTTCCTATGGCATCTAAAGCCTGGAACATTAAGCTGCCAGTCCTGTCCATTCCTGAGCTACGTTTCTGTAACAGCTATGCTATCCCAGTCCCATGTTCCCAACCATGCCCCGAGTTCATCTGCTTTACTTGTCAGGCCTCTTGCATTGTGGTAAATGCAGGGTAATTTATCAGTCTTACCTCGTTTGCTGCCGAGCTCTTGTCTGCCTTGACTATTAAACTTGCTTCCCTTTATCTATCAGGCCAGCCTCAGATTTATCTCTTTTCTCACTATCACTTTGGTTCCCCACCAGCAACGCCACCCTCCCCCCGCTTTTACTAGTTTAAAGCCTCCCAAGTAGCACCAGCAAATTTCCCCACAAGGATATTGGTCTCCTTCCAATTCTGGCAGAACCCATCCCTCTTATACAGGCCATTTCTACCCCAAAGAGATCCTAATGGTCCAAAAATGTAAATCCTTGCCTTCTGTACCAGCTCCTCAGCCACGCATTCATCTGCTCTATCCTCCTATCCTCACTAGCTCACGACACTGGGAGTAGTCCAGATATTACTATCCTCAAGAACCTACTTTTTAAACCTCCTGCCTAATTTCCTACATTGTCTCTGCAGAACCTTATCCCTTTCCCTATTTATGTGCACAACACATCCTGCTGGTCAGTCTCCCCTTCCAGAATATTCTGCACCCCCTTCCAAGACATCCTTGAATCTGGCACCAGGGAGGCAACACATCATCCTGATGTCTCATTGATGGCTGCAGAAACATCTGTCTGTGCTCCAGACTAGGGAGTTCCCTATTACAATCGATCACGTGGAACCGGACATACCCCCATTACAGTGGAGCCAGTTACAGAACCAGAAACATGGCTGTCAGTGCTATACTCCCTTGAGGCCATTTCCACCTCCCCACCACCGCCAACAGTATCAATAACAGCATATATGTTTGAGATGGGGATAGCCACAGGAGACTCCTGCACTACCTGGCTACCTCTCCAGCCATTCCTAGCAATCAAACATCTACCTGACTGTATCTGGTGTATCCACTGTCCTCAAACCACCACCTATTACACCCCCTTGCTCTTGCAGACACAATCTCCAGGAACATTTGAACTCTCCCTGATCTTTCACATCTGATAGACCCAGAAATTGAAAAAGTGGCACAGGCTGACAATACCCCAAATGCCAGTCTCATATACTGGTACAAACACTTATGGGTATTAATTGTAGCATACCTCTGGGAATCCTCATTGAACCGCAATTGCAAGTACACATGGCTTATGTCCAGCCTCGTGAAGGACAACCCCACTGCCAGCTTTGCATATAGATCCTCTATGTGAGGGATTGGGTATTTATCCCACTGTGAGAAGCAGTTTACTATTTGTTTAAAATCTCCCCAAAGTTGAACCGACCCATTAGGCTTCACAAATCAGTACGACTGGTGCTGCCCATCCCACAAACTGGACTGGTTTGATGATTCCTTCACTTTCCAGCCTCCTGATTTCTGCCTCTACTTTGGCCCATAAGGCAAATGGCACTGGGTGGGCCTTGCAGGTTCGTGGAATTGCTTCCTGGTCAGCATGCAAGGTGGCGTCGTCTCCTTTGATAGTCCCTAGACCTTCCTGAAAACCTTCCAGGTGTTTAATTAGGACTTCACTCAGGCAGCCATTTTCTAATCGAAAGATGTTGAGCCAATCAGGGTGAATTTTTCTCAACCATTTCCGCTCCATCAGGCTGGGCCTGAGCCTTTTGCTACAATCAGCGGGAACCGAACGAGCTGCTTCTCACGTGAGACTGGAACCGAAGTTATACCCTTAATCTGTAAAGGTTCCACGGTATAGGCTCTCAGTCTGGCTGAGGTCTTACACAAACTTAAGGATTGGAATCGAGAGCAAATTTTGTTAAAGACTGGTTCTGCAATCAGTGATACAGCCGCACTGGTATCAACCTCCATTAGAACTGGGTGACCATTTAACCAAATGTTTATTTTGATTGGTTCTGATTTGGATGTTGCTAAGCAGTGTAACTGTGCCAAACCAGTTGTAGGTGGGCTATCCAGCGTGTGCGCTCTCCTAGACACCGGACTACAAGTTCTCTTACTCCATTTATATCTAGTAGGTCTCTTTTGCTGTCTGATGTCTGCAAACCGGCAGTGACTACAATGCTTTGCCGGCATAGATCCTGAAAAAAAAAAAAGTGTTAACCATTTGGCCGAGGCTTGGCTTTGTTTTGGGGTTTTGCTGTGGGCTGACCTAGAGTCCCTCTGTTCAGGATATGTCCCGAGGGAGGCTCTGCAATTGCCTTCACTCAAGTGGTGTTCCTCAAGCTCAGTCAGACTGGCAAGGGTGTCCGCTTCCATTGGAATACCCTGTAACTCATATGCTCCACTTGCCACATTTTCCAACAATAAATGCCAATTGTAGTGGCAGTTTGAAGTGCAGTTGAGCTTCAGCTAGTAGGTCCTTTTGCATGGTTACTTCATTAATCCCACATTGTGTCCTCAGCATCTCATTAAGAGTTAAACCAAACTCACATGCCTCTGCCAGTCATCTTAACCTGGTCAAAAATCCCGATACAGATTCCCCTGGTTCTCGAGTTGCTGAGTAAAACTGATAGCATCTCAGAATTAGAGGTGGCTTGGGGTCATAATATTCCTTAACTAAATTCATCAACTCTTGAAAGGGTTTAGTATCTGATGCCTCAGGCAAAGTATGCTCCTAATAACAGAAAAAGCTGTGGGTCTAGGCCCGAAATGTCAGCCTTCCTGCTCCTCTGATGCTGCTTGGCCTGCTGGGTTCATCCAGCTCTACACCTTGTTATCTCGGGGTCTCCAAGCTGTCAGGAGAATTATTGCTTTTCATTTGCCCCATTGTCACTTGCCTGGAAAAAAAAATGCATTCTTTCCACATACTGGGCCCAGTCTTCAGTCTTCAACGGCAGAATTGAATGAGTCACGCTTCCCAAATAATGGCATGATGCCAGAAATGCTTACTCCCAACTCAGAGACAACTATTCTGAGTGAATTTCTTTCGGAGCAGGCTTTTCGCTCATTGACACTGAAATAACTCCAGAGAGGCTGGTATCCTGTCACCAAATCACCCTTTATTTACATATGGCAAGTCCTTGACAGTGATCCAGCTCTCAGAGTGAGCAGAACCTCTGACACTCCCGTTTATATCTGTCAGCCAGGGTTCCTTGATTGGACCAGATTAATAGCCCCAATCCGGGAACTAAAATATTCTGTGAGGACTACCTGGTTGACGTTGTTACAATGTGGGAAAAGCCAAGGCTTAGAGACTCCCACTTATGCTGCTAAGTATTTTTGGAATTTAGATGGCTAAAAATATAGCTTTCTAGCTTTAAAATACCAATAGAGCTGCATGCTGCCCATCCAAAGCGGTTTAATTTCAGAGTTACTGGGAGCTAACCGGGAAGACACTAACCCACAGTGTTGTCTGTGCCTCAAGATACTTAAATTCTGTATGCTCAAGTGACTATTTTCAATCACTTTTAGGGAAATAAAAAAAAAAAAAGACAAGCTGTCAAAGCTTTTTATTTTGCACTCATCAGGACAAAATTGTAAGAGTACTAAATCTCAAAGGGAACAACAATTTATACTGTGTGATAAAAGGGTAGCAAATTAGGTGGCAAATGGATTCTGATAATGGAAAATGTTATCAGGGAACAGGTAACCATCAGGCTTCTGTTTAAATTCAAACCAGGCAAATTGATTCGTCATGGCATGGTCATAGGGAATACCTCAAAGAATGGCTGTACTCCAAATTTTGGTTTAGTTGAGAAAAAGCAGGTGTGGACATATTCTTTCTGCTTGCAGGACCACATGTGAATTTCTGTAGCTTCTAACATGCATATGTGAGCCAATCCAACCTATTGGCACTATGACTTTTGGCGTCTATAGCACAGAAAAAGATCCTTCAGCCCATCAAGTCTGCGCCGGTCAAAAGCAAGCACCTAACTCTTCTAATCCCATTTTTCAGCACTTGGCCCATAGCCTTGTGTGCCTTGGCATCGCAAGTGCACATCTAAATACTTCTTAAATGTTATGAAGATTTCTGCCTTTACAAGGAGAGAGTTCCATATTCCTACCATCCTCTGGGTGAAAAGCTCTCTCCTCACGTAACTTTCCAGCAGCAAACTGGCACTGCAATTCATATACCACATTCCTCATTTGTGTGGTTAAGTAGAACACCCTTTTAGCTTGACAGCAGCATCCTGCTATTGCCAAACAATTTGTATTGCTACTGCACAGTAGCAGCGTGTAATGGCTTACTCAAACTTCTGAGACATCTTAGCTTCCATGAGTAATCAGAGGGAGACCGAGCACTTGTTAGGATCAAAAGTGGCAGCCTGAGGCCCTTTCGTGTTGTTGTGTGTCATACAGCAAACAAATGATCTGATTGCAGTAGCCATTATTGCGCAGGATAGCTTTGATGCAACCTCTTTTCAGCATTAAGCTTGCAGTCAGTTACTGGCTTGGGCCTATTTGCAAGGTTGTCACCAAGGCCAATCTTATAGTGTGTGGAACTATAGGAATTCCAACATGCTTCTTGACCAGTGATGGTAGCTTGCGGTAGACAATGGTAGAGAACCTATAAAGCAGATTTCTCAAAATGAGCACATTGAGGAAAGGGCGCTTGTTTGACTGCTCCATTTCAAAAGGTGAATTTGAGCGCAGGTGGAGCCCATTAAAGTGTGGAAAGAAGTTCTTGCATGTAGCTGCAGAAATAAATACAGCAAATGTTTCATCTACATTTTGGAAATATGCAAGGGGTTGGACATTAGGGTTCATTCCAATCAAAGACAGGTTTCTTATGAAAACCAACAAAGAAGCCAGGTGAGAGCTGGGTCTAGAGGGGATCCCATGGCAACACAATCTATTCGTGCATAGATTGTGTCATTGAAACTGAACTCGAACTGTGTGGGTTAAGTTGATAAGTTCAATGCATACAGACAACTGTAGAATGTCTAGATCACCATGACAATAGTGACATGGTATACTTGCAAATAGGTTATCAATAGCAAATGAATGCATGGAAACAGCATTGGTATCAATTTGCAAGCCCTGATTGGTCTTCACAAAAGGCGAAGGAACGCACCACCATTTATGTGGAAAACTCATCTAAAGCTATTCATAGCAACTCAACAATTTGGCCAACTCATGTAGTCCAGAACCAGTCATAGACAAAATAGGACAAAAAGGAACATCATTTTTGTTGCGTCTTGGGTAGCTCATACACTAGCGAACACATCCAGACAGGTTATTGCTTTTACAAGTCGCAAAAAACATTTTTTGCAAGTTGTTTTTGAACAACAATCGCTCAGAAAAAGACAGAAACTGCTGACTTTAAACACCCTCCTGGTGAAGCAGAGTTTTACTTGTACTTTTTTTCAAATTTAGTTGACTGTATTTGCTGCTCACAATGCAGTCTCAACAGTGGGAGGCCAAACATAAAATTAGTGACCATTATATGGAACACCTATGTCGTGCCTGTAAAAATGACCCAGATTTCCAGTTGCTTGCCATCTTAATACACCATCTCACTCTTACGCTCACATTTTCTGTTCTAGGCTACTGCAGTGTTCCAGAGAAGCCCAATGCAAGCTGGAGGAACAGCATCACATTTTCCACATAGGCACTTTACAGCCTTCTGCTCTCAACATTGGAGTTCAATAATTTCAGACCATGATCTCTGTCCTATATTTTATCTGGCCCTACCCGAGTGTCTTGTATTCAAGGGTGTGTTTTCAGAGCTGTTCTATAGTCTGAGCCACTTCCTTAGGTTCTGAAGAAGAGTCAATTGCACTTTATACATTAATTCTGGTTCTTTCTCCCTAAATGCTGCCAGATCTGCTGAGTTTCTCCAGCACTCTGTTTTTAAGACAGTTGCGTATGTCGGGGTTGGTCCCAAGGCCTCGCAATGCTACCAGACTTTGGTGCTGCATGTGAAAAATCAATCAATTGGGTATCTGGCAACGTGTGCTACATCAGCTAGGTGCACTTTCATGTACTCAGCGTCTTCACGCCTTTAAGAATCAGAGTTGACCTGGTGCGTTTGAATTTAAACAAAATCTTGGCAGTTAACGGTTCCCTGGTACATTCTCCACAGCAAAACCTCTACCAATCAAAGTCCACTTGCCAACAAATCAGCACCCTCTTCCTATGCAATACAAATTGTTGCCCCCTTTGGGATTTGGCATTCTTGCAACTCTGTACTCATTAGGACAAAAAAAAGGAAAAAAACTTCACAGCATGTCTCCTTTTAAGCAGTGAGACAAGTGGCTGTTCAATTATTAACAGTGTGTTGATGCAATACAAGCTGCACGGTATCAGATTAAATGAATGCTACAAAAGATGGTCTCTGTTTCAATCTCCTATGTACAATTTCAAGAGATTTTTCTTCAAGGAATGTAATTGTCAGTTGGTTAGACGCAAACAAAAAACCTTCAATATATACACCACGTATCACAATCTTAGGATGTCCTAAAGCAACTACCAGCCAATTAAGTACTGTTGAAGTGTAATTCCTGTTGTAGTGTAGAAAACAGTAGCTAATTTGCACACAGAGTTCCCATAAATGTTTTTAATGTGGTGCAGTTTCTGAAGCAGATAGCATGTACCAGGTATTTCTCTTGATCAGAGCAAGAAGTCATAAAATTGGTGAACAATAGCAATTGTTTCTGAGTATAGTATGGGTACATTTTATACCTCAAGAAATGTTAATTACATAAACTGGAGACACAGCTCCCCGCAACTGAATCAAATTAAGTGCTACACTGAATGAATAGTGAAAAAAAAAAAATCCCAAATCACCTCATCAGCTCGAGGAGAGATGTCCCTCATTTGTGTTGGGAAGAATGACTCGTAACATGCTAACCACTTCAAAGGTTCTGTATTGCAAGTCCAATGCCTTATGATCAGCCCTACTCTACCAACTCCTTAATACAGGGCTCATGTAGGATTGAGAATCATGCCTACCACAAACTCAACGTTTTTCCAGGGAACCCCAGCTCCCTGTAATAATTTCCCTCCTTTACTACAAATTTCCTTCACAGCTCGGTCTTCGATTTTTATCGATGAGCCAAAAGAAACAGCATGCTTTGAATAACAAATGTAATACAGCACAGTTGTGCGCTGCTGCCAAAATTGTGCACAACAGTAACTTGAGTAGCTCTGGTCAAGTTCAAAATAGCAGTGTTTTCTTTTTTGCTAAAAGGATTGTTTTAATATCACTTGTACTGATTTGCAAATGCTATTTGTGACAAAGACCTCTAAACCTACATAAACACAAAATGCTTACAAACATAGAATGTGTGATTTCTTGCAGCAAATATCTTTTGCATTCTTTTCAAAGAGACCTACCACATATGGACTTTGCGCAGGATACTTGCAATGAGGTGCACTGTCCTTCTCAGGGGCTCGCATTGTCATGCTAGATTTGCCATAGAAGTTGCTGAAAATATTCTCGTCATCAAGAGTTGATGGGGCATTCCCAAGTGCCATACCATCGTTATTACCTACACCAAGAGAATCCACACAATGAAATCAACCATGGCTGTAGGTTTTCTTTACAGTTTGCAATCTAACAATGTTTTGAGTTTGAAATAAAATTTCAAAGAGTTGCGAAAAAGGGATACTAAAAGTAGGAAAAATACCTTGTTTTGGATTAGATGGCTCGTGATTTTGGATATTCGTTTTCATAGACACTGTGTGCGCCAGACTGAGTTTGTGGTTGGTAACATTAAAAGCATTAATTCCAACATTCGATAGGATGCTCTGTAGAGCCATTGGGTTACTCACAAAATCTTCGCTATTGTCTACAATTGTACAGAAAGATAGTTATTTCAGATGCCCTCGATGGAAAAATGACAAATTTTGCAAATGTAGTATACCGGCACTACACTACATATAGCAACTCGAGGTTCAAAAGAATGTTGAATTATCAATCTCACTGCCTACATTTATACATAATATAAGACAGCTAGAAACACATTTTGTCCCTTTGATGTGAGAATTCCAGAGTACATTAATTCCCATTGTAAAATGATTTCAGAACATGAATCTGAAGCATAGAAGGTGATTTGTATAGATAACATTACTTTATCCAGATGATTGATGTGAGGGATAAGAAAATTGGTAATTTTTAAAAATAGCAGGTGTTAAGAATGGAAATGGATACCATTCCAAGTTACAAAATGGCAGATTCATGGTAACAGACATATAGAACATGCTTGCCATGAATAACTTTGCAGCTTGATGAGGGAGCTGCTTCTAATCTCTCATCATGGAGAGAGAATAAGAAATTCCATCGTGAATATGAAAGGCAATTGCATGTGGGAAATAGTGTTCAGATGATAAACAGACCTTATGTTTGGTGAACTATTATCCAATGGCATTCAATACAACTCTAGATTTGATATTACATTCAAACTCCACATTCCATGCACATATCACTTTGAGGGTCGAGCAAAGTGAATTGTTTCATCTGAAATAACTTGAATCTTTACATATTGTTTACATTATTCTCCACTTAAAGTGAGCACACAACGGCTATTTTCACCTATTCTCCAATCTGTTGAGGGATTAATTGTTAGTAAAGGCATTATACCCTGCACGTGGCAGTGAATTGATACATTTGGTTCACAAGAAATTGTTTGCAAATGGAACTGGCAGGCATTTGTGAAGAAAAGAAAGTCCAAGCTAACTTGAGATTCTGTCTTTGTGAAAACCTATTTGATTCATATCTCACTGGTCTTTTGCGCAACTTTTCAAGAATGTCTAGCATGGGAGCAGAAGTCACATGCAGCCAAACAAAACAGCAAAATGCCACATAAAAAGTGAACAAAATGCTGCAATTTCACGAGCAAGCCCATTTGTCATAAACATCATCAATCGTTGCACCTGGAGGTGGTGAATAATGGAACACATTTGCAGTCACAGGTGTAATCCCGAAAATACGCAGCAGTCAATTTGCACAAAGTAATTCAGCGAAATAATAATGAACAGTCAATCTGTTTTTATTAATGTTGGTTGAGAGAGAAATATTGGCCAGGATGCACGAGAACTCCCCTGCTCGTCATTGAAAATAGTGACATAGGCTCTCATGTCCACGAGAGATGCCCTCCACACAAGGGGGCAGACGGGGTTCTGGTTTTAACATTGCACCAAACAAGGACACTTCTGGGAATGCAGTGTTTCATCAGTACTATAACAAGTGTCAGCCTAGGTTTTGTGCTGAAGTTTCTGAAGTAAGATTTGTATTTATAGTCAACTTTAACTCAAGTGTAAGTGCTATTCATTGATCCTCAGCTAATGACATACCTGCATAGAGGCTCCCAAGTAACGACCAAGGGATGTGTAGCACTAAAAAGTGAGGTTGAGTCGACAGATCTTGTTTTCAACAACATATTTTCAAAAATTCACTCATGGAATGGAGGTTGTTCCTTGAGCAAGTGCTACTTGATAGCATTGTCAATGACACCTTCCTTCACTTTGATGATCTAGCATAGACTGATGGAACGGGTTAGCCAAATAACAGAACAATGGACGCTGTAGCAGGTTCACTGGACTTTGTTGCAGACTCTCACCCAAACAGTGGCCAGAGACCAATGCTTCCACCTTATCGGGAGCTGTATGTTGGTGGTAGGGGAGATCATGGCAGCTGCAATGCAATCTGTTGTTTCTCAGCAATGTCAGAATCTGTTAGCTGCCATTAACTCAACCACCTCACTGACCAATGGAGACACCGATCAAGGGTCCAGTGGAAAGATGATAGCTGGAGTCCACTGACCTGATACTGCCACAGAAACACATGTTCTGAGAGGGAAGGCCTAGCATGGCAGTGAAACATGAAAGTTGATGTCAGTCCAGAAATAACTTCAATATAAACAGTGACCAGTTGTCATGAAAGGACAGCCAGCCAGGACCCAGGCCTCGTCTGTAGTGGATGAGAAGGCCAACCACCTCCAATTACATCTGTGAACAGGTTGATTAAAAAAATCATTGCATGTGAGCCTCCTCTCATTTAGGATTCTTGTGGTGCAGTGGTAGTGCCCCTACCTCCGGGTCAGAAGACCTAGCTTCAAGTCTCCCCTGCTCCTGAGGTATTTCTGAACAGATTGGTTAAAAATGTCATGACAGATTTCTAAGGGCTCAGGAGGCTCAGATTCAAGTCCCACTGTTCCGGGGGGTGTCATAACATCTCTGAACAGGCTGATTAGAAAATAAAATGACTGATTTCTTGTTACAATGTTCCTTTATTTGAAGGAGAGAGTGGGGTAAGACACAGGTGCAAAAGAGCTGTGCTCAAATGGACCTTGCAGTAAATTCTGCCCAATTCCCTTTTGTTCCATCCTGTGCTGCTTTTCTATAATAATGACAATGTGCCACATCTACACTGAGAAGCTCTCACTGTGGGGAGGAGGGCGAAGAATTGAGTCCTATCCTAACGGAAGGCAGTCTAAGTGAATTCTCGGATTTAACTTACCTTACACTTAGAGTGCAAAAGGAGGAGACTGGGTGCTGCAGTGCTAATGGCCCTCATTATAATATGAAAACTGCATCACTTTGAATTTGGCTGACAAATCGTGGGAAGGCACAAAAAGCCCATGGCAAATAGCGAATGAAAAAAGATTCAAATGTGAGGTGGAACTTGACATGAACAACATTTGCCCTATTTTTCCACAAAATTGTGCTCTGATTAGGTGGTCAAATTATGCCAAAATGACTTGGAAATTCTCCATTAGATTTTTTACAATCTGAATTTTTTTAACTCACTGGACAATTAGTCTTATTATAGCATCTTTAGTTAGTTATCAGTGCAAAGCCTATCAATTACATCTAGAATCTGAAACTTTCAAGTGAATATCACACACAAACGTTATTGCATTTGCCTTGGGAGCATTTTGCCATTAAATTAGAAACACAGAAGTTTATAGGGAATGAGCCACAAGTTTTCAGCCAATGTTGAACTCATCTAGATCCCAGGACTATGTTGCAATCCATGAGACTGAAGGACTCAAAATGGGAGAGACCTTCTGACAATTGAAGTCAACCTTTTTAATCAATATTATTCTAAATGTAAGTTTACAGTGTACAATTTTACACTCTTGTTCCATCTTTCTATTTACCACAAGAATGGATCTTATGTTTAAACTCACCATTAACAGTGAACCATTTTTTTTCTCCTGCAGAACAGAAAACTTCCACACCTTCAGTCAAGCAAAAACAGAATGACACTGACAATTAGCATGAAGCAGGAGTTAGGCTTTTCCTAAAAGTAGCTGCAGAGCAATATCATTTCTCTCTTTTATTCAAATTTTGTGTTGCGACTCAAGGGAGGTCACGGCATGGGAATAGGGCAAAGCTTCCACAATTCTTTCCACATTCCCAATCACATCTGTTGGTAATGAAGGGCGAGCAATCCTAATGAAACTGGGCTTTGGTTTTATAAATTTGCATCAACTGGGGGTCACATGAGTCATCCATTTAAAAACAGCGGGTCCATCACATGTCCCCACATACATTCTACTTTCTTGGAGATTGCATTGAAGGATTTATTCCAAATACCTGTATTTGGTTTAATAGTCTTAGTCCGTAGGACCTCTATTTTTGCTTTTTCTGGTGGCAAAGGCGGCTTGATCTCAGATGCTGAATTCTGAATGTAGGAGCTCTTAGTTTTACTTGGAGTGATATTTGCTTGGCAAGGAACAAAGCTAGAGACAGACAAGAACAGTGAAACCGCATTGTTAACACAAGTACTAAATCAGACAGACCAGAAGCTCAAGATCATTGAATGCTATTAATGACTTGAGGACTCCACAATGTTAAAAATACTTCTCATACAATAACCAGTTAGGGAAGATAACAATGATCTGGGTTTTTGCTATAAAAACTTAGTATCATGCATTTATAAATTATGTACTCAATGCTGAAGCCATTCTATCAGCTTAAAACAGATTCAAGAAGATTGATATGTCACCCGCTTCCCAATTACATGATTAGAAGGCAATGGCCTCTATTCTCTGGCTATTGGTTCAGGAACAGATTCACAAGTTACCTGCTCAGGCTCATTTGTAAAAATAGAGGTTGATAATTTAAAATCCTGCAGGCAACAGTGACAAACTGTGAATCAATCATGATTAACCTCCAAGTCATTTTACAGCAGATCAAAGTTTACATTTGTATTTTCACAAATTAATTTGCTCCAATAGTACATGAATTAGCACTTTGTGCCCTGTTGACCATATTTCAGCCAGCTTGCATTGTAAGTGGAAGGTAATTAGCCAAACAGACTTTTACGTGATTTTACACATTAAACTAGTTTAAAAAAGATGAATGTAATTAATAATAAAGTCTTATGAAATATTGGTTAAACAGATTAGGTCATACCTGATTTACTGCTCTCTTTCACAAATACCAAGGAGAGAGGGAGAAAAATTTATTTTATATACTTACCAATTCTCTTTGTTTGCCATCGTATTCTGGTCAAGTTTCAGCGTTGCAATGCCAGAACCTAAGTCTCCGCACTCTTGGTGAGCTGCCAGCCCACTGCCATGGGTCTGGATAGGTTTTGATTCAACTGCAGTCTGATCTGTAGCTGCGATCACATTATTGGCACCGACTAGATAACGTCCCTCAGATACAGCCAGCTCTTTCTCGACTGTTGTAGGTGATATTATTTGCAGATTATGATCTGCGCTCACAGGCTGAGTTGACTTGGCTCCTCTGGATGTTGCAAAGGTAAATGGAATTGGCTGAGTGCAGGCCTTTTTGGAAGTTGCTTGTTTCTAAAACAATAAATGAAGTACAATAATATCAAAGAAATGATCAACTGCCTTTGGAATAAAAACATTTCAAATTAAAACATGACAACTATCAACATAAGTTTACTAAAAATTCAGTGAATTCAACTTGTCGATTTAGGCACATGTTAAGCAATCAAAAGATGAAATTATATTCAGGAAATTTACCATGATAATATTCTCTGCAAATTCTCAACCTAGAATATAAATAAGTGACACAGACTATAGTAGAACTACCTCAAGAAAACCTTCTGAATGCTGGAGGAGGGCATCTAGTTTTAAAGGTTTTAAAATGTGTTGAACAAGCTGCATGGCAATAAAGTTTTTTTAAAACTAAAATCAAAATGTCTGAATTATTTTGTGAGGTTTTATCTAGGAACCATTTTTTTGAAAGAAGAAAAATATTGCTACTGCTCTTTCTTTGAAATTTTGGCATTCTTGTATCTGTCCAGATGAGTCCAAGGGAATTACAATATTTATACTTAAGGAGAAAAGTGAGCTGATTCGGTGACAAGTTAACTCTGACTGGCTGAGACATTGTATGGAGAAAGCCACAGGGAACTATAGGTTTCCCAAGCTCCTGGCTAATTCTAAAAATGTGCAAGCCTTGAAGATATTCTTTATGGTTGCAGAGAATGGGTTCCTGCATACAAACATATGTCACTTCTAGCAGACACAACATTATGAACACGACTGATCATCTTCAAGTGATTGCTTGTGTAGCTTTTTTGAAGCATACTCAGGATTGTTCGGCTAGTGTTACCCAATCACACTTAATCAATAGAGTTTTGCTTTAGGTTTTGCAAGCCTGGGCTGATTGAGTACAAAGTTTTACACCTTGTTGAATAACCAGGGAATCTGGGGAGTCTATAGTTCCCTAATATAACAAGGTGTAGAGCTGGATGAACACAGCAGGCCAAGCAGCATCAGAGGAGCAGGAAAGCTGACGTTTCAGGCCTAGACCCTTCTTCAGAAATCGGGGAGGGGAAAGGCGTTCTGAAATAAATAGGGAGGGAGAGTCTAGGCCCGAAATGTCAGCTTTCCTGCTCCTCTGATGCTGCTTGGCCTGCTGTGTCCATCCAGCTCTACACCTTGTTATCTCAGATTCTCCAGCATCTGCAGTTCCTACTATCTCAGTCTATAGTTCCCTGTTGCCTTCTGCTTGACAAAACCTCAGCCAACCAAAGGTGACTTACTAACTAATCATCAACCTTTTCCGCTGTAGTAGAAATTGTTGTGATCATCTGAAATTGGCAATTCCGTGTTTGTCCCTATGAGTGCAAGATAAAATCTTGGGCAATATGTCTCTCTGTTCAGTGAGATTCAAGTTCTGTACTACAAAGTGACCACTTTTATAAATTATCCATCACCACTAAATTCAACCTAGTGAGTCAGAAGAATGAACACAAGGCAGCTCCATGTGAACTCATTGTAAAACACATTTTAGGTCATTTTAAAATCTTGCAAAGTATGGGGTGCAACAGTACACAAAACAAATGATATCTTTTGTCATCTTCACTAGGATACTGATGGGAGTGCTAAATTGCATTGCCATGCCTGAAGCAGGAGGGAGGGAAGAAGAGACATGATAGCACATGTGCTCCTGCTGGAAAACATGCATGTGGACATCAAGTCTAGGATAGGATGAGCTATGATTGTTTGAACACAGAGGGAAAAACAATGTCCTACGAATGCTTAAATGAACACTTAAATGACTCCCCTATTAAGTGATCAGGCCACAGTCATGGAAGCCCTAACTATCCTAAGTTAACACCTTGAGGATAGAATTGGGAAAAGGAAGCTTTTCATGACTGCACAATACAAGTCTCAGGTGTGACCAATACACTGAATTTTTACAACAACTCTCTTCTAAACAGAAGAAGCAATTATTCCAAAGGGGAGATTAAATTCTATACGTGGTTTTGTTGATGATTGAAGCCCTTTGAGAGATCTTTACTGTATGCAATTATGCATGATTAAAATTCAGGCATAATGTGAAAGCATTCACACTGCTTCCACGTATTAATGGTGTGTTTTGGTTACCCAGCCAGGAAAGTGCAAAAGAGTCACCAAACACATGCACAAGATTCGTATTTTAACAGTTTTACTTTGAACTAATCACATGATATAATGTTCAATAAATTAATGGGGGCTTTGTAAAATCTTGTATTTTGAGATTTATTTAAAATATTAATACCTAACATCTGTAGAAATCTGCAGCATCTCATGCCCAATTTCTGCCAATGTTTGGATTGTGCAATCACATTACATGGTTTGAAATTCAGCTAAAAAAACACAAGGAAAGGCTTGCATTTTTAGAACACTTTTCACAACCACCAGTTGTCCCAAAGCACTTTATAGTGAATTAAATACTTTTAAAGTGTTGTCACTGTTGCAACGTAGGAAACCCTGCAAGTAATTTCCACTGAGCAAACTCCCAAATACAGCAATGAGAACTGTGTTTTGAGATGTTGATTTGAGGGATGAATATTGGCTGTTCTTTGAAGTCATTCATTGGATCTTTTATGTCCACCCAAGCCAGCAGATGCGGGTCTCAATTTAGCACATCATCCTGACAGTACAATGTTCCATCAGCATTGCTTTGGATTACCAGCCGAGATTTGTGTGCTGAAAACCTGGAGAGGAACTGGAGTCTTGTGATTTACAGGCAAATGCTACCAATTGAGCCACAGCTGACAAGACTTCTATTCACCTTTGAGCCAGCGTGACTTAAAGATAAAAGTCCACCTAAAGTTGTATGGGAGCTTGAGGAAATGTGCACCTAACTTCTGTTGGGTATGGACCAGACTAGATTAGATTTGATAGGTGGCAGAATCGCACTAAACAGTCACAGCTGGAAGACGACTGGCATGTGAAATTCTGT
>NC_063372.1:5274717-5287424 GCF_021869965.1 Rhincodon typus
AATGATCAGTCCCACCACCAACAGCCCACACTGTGAGCACAAAATAAAAATCATGTGCAGAAACAGCACATACAGAATATATTTTTTCAAACAAGATGTGAAATAAACTTTGCCAGTTTGGTCACAAGGATCAATTACAGAACAGACTCCGTCAAAGATGAGCTTGTTGAATAGTTACAATCATTAAATACCAGGCAGGAAGACACAACAGAGCTTCATCAGAGGCTGCACTGATGATGTTACCCAGCAGGGTAATGAAACGTCTGCAGAACGACAAACCAGCTCGGCGAGCCAACCAACCACGACATCCACAACCTGAGCTACAAATCTACTCAAACCCTGGTTACAATCATGCTTTTCATGCTCCTTTGGGATAGTTTTCTCAATTTACTGTGGGGATCTACACCAAAATTAGATTGGGTGATATATGTACCTTGATTCCCACACAGTACAAGTAACATTTGCGTCATCCAAACATAAGGCAATAGCCATCTTCGATAAGAGACATTACAGAAACAGGCTGTTCAGCCCAGCCTGACCACATTCCCCTGCTCTCCCCTTGGCCCTGGTCCCACTGCCCTCCGCCCTCTGGTCACTTCTCAGACATGTTTTGTTCCTGCATGGAATTGTCTATCTGTGGCTCATTTACAACATGTAATGTTTTATGATCACATTATAAACAGAATTTCACTATGTGTTATACTTATGGCTTCCTAGTTCGGTTCGGCTCCACAAGTGGAAACACCTTTTCTACACCTACCCTACCAAACACTAAATTTCCTTGAAGACCTTTATCAGGTCACCCACCCTTAGTCTCTTTTTGAGACAAGAATCCCAGCCTGTACAGAAACATATCCCATTTCCTGATATTCCAAATTAGAAAACTTCCCCAATATCACATTAAAGATCAGCAGGTTCTTGAATGCATAGCAATGTCATGTGTACTGGATACTACCCTTACCTTCAGAAATTTTTTATCCCACTGTTGATGTAACTTTTTGAAGTCTGGAACAGATTTCACCTTTAACTTTTTCACTGGTATAGGTAGCCTACTGCCACTCATAGCAGCTCCTTTCTCTGGCCTCACTGGTCTTGGACAGTTTTCTTTGTTGGCCACAGTTGGCTTCACAGGTCGAGCCTTTTGAGTGAGACACTCATTTCTGCCAAAAGATCAGACCATTATTCAACAAGTTCTGTAGTGCGTTACACTATATCAAAACAAAATGTTGGCAAATTACTTTTCTATCAGGTAACAATGTACTGAAACTGATCATCAAGCATATAGGTACCTCCAGCATTCATGAATGTGTAATCAAAGGTGGTACTTAACAATTGCAGGGGTATTGCCTGCAAAATCAACATGGGGGTCTAGTCTTTCAAGCATTAACTTCATAGATTGGCCTAGACCACAGAATGAACATGCAGTTACCAAATCAAAACACCAAGCCACATTTGTACCAAATACCTAAATCCCCTCTCAGACCACGGTCTTTTTCCGGTAAATGATGTGCTTAATCCCAAGATGTTGCCACTTAGTCTGCAACCTCCATTTGTCTACTTTCTTGCTTACAGTACCCTTTTCTAATCTCAGGTTAGAAATTAAACAGAAGAGATACTGGCAAAGTGCAACAGAGCAATCATCTCTGAGCAGAATGCTGACAGTAAGTCATTGCTATGGTTTGAGGTTTGGAACTCAGGAGTGCAGTAAAGAGTTAGATGAGCAATTGACATGGGAAAGCATAACATTTCCATTACTTTGTATGATGACACAAAGACTGTACTCTTAACATAGCTAAATAACTAGTGTTTTGCGTGTTAATTTGCTATGATGAAAACAGTTGAATTAATGATTTGTTATTCATCCCATCTCACCAGGTAGTTGACTGATGTGATTCATTACATCATCTAGCCATCATTCCACAATACTTCCCCTCTTTTCTTGATCTGATTAAGTGTGCACATCTCAGATTTCTGAGTTTTGAAGAAAGATACAACCCCAAAATATCAACTGTTCTCTCCACAAATGCTAACTGACCTACATATTTCCAGTCTTTTTTGTGTAGACATAACCTACAAATTTCCCATCTTACAAAAGCAGTACTACAGATGCTGGAAATTTGGAAAAAAAGGAAATGCTCGAAGTAGGTCAGGCAACATCTGTGGAGAGAAACAGGGGCAACGTTTCTTCAATCTAAAATATTAACTCTTTCTCATGACAGATGTTGCCCGATATGTGAGTATTTCTAGGACATTTTTGATTTTTATTGCACATTTTACAGGATTTGCATTCTCTTCATCTCTCGCTCTCTCTCAGAAAACTCCTGCAAGAGTGGGCCTGAAGCTAAGTTTCTGTCTATGCTGCTCTCAAATCGACTCTAAAAGGCACATGAGGCAGCACCCTGATCGAGACTGCCACAATTACACTAATCAGCACATCCATGGGTACTTAAGCCCAAGCACATATTGTACATTAACGTGCACAAACCACGATGTATTTGTGTCCGAAGTCAAATGATAATGAAACAAGAATATTAGACTTTGCAGAGGGGAGGTACGATGTGCTTACTGTTTAAATAGTCACCTTATGAACTGCTGGGTCTTCTTAGTTTCGGTTATTTTCCATATACCGCGATTAGTGATACAAGTGAATACGGTTAACCTAAAGGGTGGGATGCTGTTCTAATCATGTCTAGTCCGGAACTGTGTCAAGATAGAGACAGGCCACTCGCATCCCGATCGGCCCTACTAGATATACTCACCGAGGAGCAGTCGATTCCGACGCTCCCGTCACGGTAGCGGCAGCCATCATCGGCGAAGTTTTTTTTTGTAAACAATCAAGGCCTCCGTTGTCTGCTCTCGGCACAGCTTCTACTCAAAGTTTTTAAGTTTTCTGACCGTAGCTTTTAGCTACGCCTCGGCCAGCGGAACCACAGATCCAGGAAACTCGCTTCTTCCAAAGTTGAATTTTCCCGTTCGGTTCCTAAAGAAAAAATAGTGAGTATTCGATTGGTCCGTTTCTCCGCCGAATCGTCCAATCAACCGCCGCGGAGCAAAAACATCACCGGGGCAACCCGCAAGATCGTGTCCAATTCTCGCGAGACTTCCTGCGAGTTCGAGCCGGTGGCGGAGCGCGAGCGAAGTTGGTTGTGTATGAGACTTTCCATGGCAGGCGGAGGTATTAGAGAGGCTGACGTGCATTGCGCACACAAGGGAATGATTATATTATTTAATTTTCCACGTTTTCTTTATGCTTTCATTACAGCCTAGATTGTTGTGTGCGCCCCTTTAATTTGAATACTCAATAAAGTCATCCTTGTCGATACCAGAATGGCGGAGTTTGTGGCAGGGTGGTTGTTTTACCGGTTCAGGTCTTTTAACCAAAGTTTCACACTTAGAGTGTAATAGTAGTGTATGGTTCATAAGACTGATAAGGGGAGATAATATCTGCTACCCTTACTGGCAATCCAGATGACTAGCGTCTGTGCCCCAATTCCACGTATTTGTATGGTATTGCTAAATTTGTGTTGCCTTACATGAGCTGATGGGTCTAGAGTTGTGACATCGGAATAAAACTCCGGATTTGAAGCGTACATTTGCAACTGCGAATTTTGGTGAAAGTAAAGAGCCTCGTGAGTAATGAGGATCAGCCCTTGTATCATATTACTACTGGATGCATTCAGGGAAAAGGTTACAATTGTCCCTGAGCTCCTTTGTGCCATTTTCCATCGGAACTTTTCATAGGAGTTAATATATGGATGAGATTATGTACTCAGCGTCGACTCCATGACACTATTCCAAGCTTGCTGGGAACAGTTTAATATAAATGTCAGTAATTTTGTAACTTTCTTTTCATCAATTTATGTGTAAGTCTTTTTTAATGAACAAGACATGTATACAAAATGAATTTTTTTTTGGTCTTAACAACAAAGTGAAAGTGAATGAATAAACACAGGATATCCAATCACAAAATTGAAATAGAATGTTTTAAGATTCTGCAGTTCCTCAGATTTATGGATGTGTTGATCATTCTATTTGACACTAATTTTTCATGTTCTCAAAATTATAGGTTGCCAACCCTCTAGGATTGCCCTGGAGTCTTCAGGAATTAAAGATTGATTCCTAGACACTGTCAACCTATGAGAAGAATCAAAGAGACATTGAAAAAGTGGGTTTGGTTTATTTTATTTTATAACACTTTTTAGTAGACAAATATACTTTATTCATAAAATCTTTATGTATACACAGTTACTGAAGCAATTCTGTACAGTCTTTGCCATGAATAACACACACATTGGAAATTTGGCATTCCCTGCAGTTGTGTTTTTTTTAAAAAAAAAAAAAAGGCACTTCTTCTTATACAAGACTATATTTGCATGTGTTTGAGGTACTGAGAAAGTCTGATAACTGAATGGATCTCCATTCTACTTTTGCAGAAAGACCTTAGACTGTGTTCTCTTCCCCACTGCGCTTTGGCAGCAACTGCCCCAAGCTTTCGAGTATCCCTCAGCACATAGTCCTGTACCTTGGAATGTGCCAGTCAGCAACATTTGGTCAAGATCAACTCCTTGTGCTGGAAGACCAACAAGTTTTGGGCAGACCAAAGAGCATCTTTCATTGAGTTGATGGTATTCCAGGTGCAGTCGATGTTTGTCTTGGTGTGCATCCCAGGGAACAGACCGTAGAGCACATAGTCCTGCGTCACAGAGCTGCTTGGGATGACCTTTGACAAAAACCACGTCATCTCTTTCCAGACCTTTTTTTGCAAAGGAACCTTAAGGATGTATGACAGTCTCTTTTACCAGTGTAGCCATTTTGAGAGCAGCATGTGGTGGCACAGAGTCTGGGTGTACATACAGAATCTGATGGGTAGTGTCCTGCCCACCACTAGCCAAGCTGTGTCTTGGTGCTGCTTGGAAAGTTCCGGCAATCGAGCATTCTGCCAAATGACTGCTCAGGAAGCCATGTGACAGGATCCATGCTCTCCCTTTCTTGCAGGGTCTCGAGGACACTATATGCTCACCGCTGCCAGGTGGACTTGTGGTCAAAAGTGCTTTTCTTTACAAATTTCTCCACAAAGAACAGGTGATACAGAATGGTCCAGCTGCTTGGAGTGTTTTGTAGTGCCAAGGCTAGACCCATCCTCTGTAACACTGCGGACAGGTAGAACCTCAGTATGTAGTGTCACTTGGTGTTCGTGTACTGAGGGTCTGCACAGCTTGATGCAGCCACACACAAAGATAGCCATCAGGATGAGGGCAGTGTTGAGTACGTTTCACCCCCCTGCTCCTGCTCCTGCTCCTGCCCCTGCCCCCCACTTATCTAGAGCTTTATACATGGTATCCCTGCAGACATGGTCCATCTTTGACCTCCAGATGAAGTGGAAGATGGCTCGGGTGACTGCAAAAGCCCAGGTTCTGGGAATGGGCCTGACCTGTGCCATGTGTAGTAACACAGACAGTACCTTGTGCCTGCTGACCAGGCTTTTACCCACAATGGAGAGGAAGCGGTGCTCCCATAAGCCCAGTTTCTGCCTCACCTTGGCAATTAACTCCCAAGTTTTTTGTGCGTGCCCCAGCCCCTCCAAACCATATTCCCAGCACCTTTTGATAATCTGTCTTGATGGCGAAGGGGATAATTATAAAAATATTGCAAATGGTTAAACATGCTTCTTTACTGATAGTCAAGAATCATCTAACCTGGTGATGAGGAGTCTGTTCATTTTTCAGATAGCATGGGAAGACTTCATGCATCATCAACCAATGACTGAGTATGGGCTTGGTCATCTAGAGGTCATGTGATTAAATTCTTGGCTACCTCCAACTAAGCCTGTTGGAAAACTTATTTCCACAAGGGAGATACAAATAGAAAGATATGTTAATGAGGTTAAACGAGTGGGATGGGAGGAAGCTCATCTGGAGTATAAACACGAGCAGTTGAGCCAAACAGCCTGTTTCTGTTTTTAAGTTCTCTGAAAAAAAATATTTGTGGTACCACTAGTGATTTGATCTCCTATTGTCATTGCTGTGTCACAATCCCTGCATTTGTTTTCTTCTCTATTCTCTGTATATCTAGTTTAATTTACCTTTGTTCTGAAGTTGTGTTTTTTTTTTTTTTTTTTTTTTGACACCTGGACACTTTGTCCTCTAGAATCAGATAGTAAGAACCGCAGATGCTGGAGAATCCGAGACAACAAGGTGCAGAGCTGGATGAACACAGCAGGCCGAGCAGCTGCTTGACCACTTTGTCCTCTAAGTCTGCTGATTTTTCTCTTGAACCTAAAAGTTGTGAAGGTTGTACCTGGTAGAGCTTTCCATTAGGGGGCTGTAGAAACCTACGCAACCATTGCACAGTTCCCCTCATAACCCTTTGAATGCTGAAAAGGCATCACCATTTTCAAAGGAGAAATCTATTTTTGTTTATTAGGCTGATTTTCTGTAACATTGCTTTACCTAGCCGTCTTGCTGTTCTTATGATGCCAGCTACCTGTCTTTAATAGATCATATTTTTGGTTTTAATTAAGTAGTTTTTCACTGAAATGTAAGAATGCAATGCTGCACATTTTGCTTTAACAATAAAACAGAAGTTCATTAACAAAAGATATAGTGAGAAAATAGAGTATACCGAGCTATCTACTTAACACACATTGTGTCTCTACAGATGCTGCCAGACCTACTGAGTTTCTCCAATACTTTGTTTATATTTCAGATTTTCAGCATTCACAGATTTGTTTTATTCAAATATTTTTAAACACAATAAAAGTATAATCCTATTTAATTCCAAAATGCTCCCTTGTGCATTGAAAAGGAAAACAAGAACATTTATATTGCATTCAAAACACCGCTTATATAGTACTCACATTAGAGTCCCTGTCTCTAACACCTTGGTAAGGTTTAAGTCACTTGTAATTTTAACTTATAGACTGAAACTGCAGATAGCTCCAGGAAAAAGCTATCATACACCTGAGCTTAAACATATTCATCTTTAAATAATTTCTTTAGGGTTTTATCCCAACGCTTCTGGAATAGGACTAACACTAGCTCTTCTTGAAGTAACCTAGTTTCACTATGTCCTTCCCAGGAACTCTGCAACATCTGTGTATTGGAAAGACTAGAGGAGGGGCAGAGAGTACAATAACAAGGAATTTATGGTAAACCTTTGGAATACCTTGATTTAAGCCTCACTTGGGGTGTTGTGTCCAATTCTGTGTACTCCTTTTTTTTAAGAAGGATGTGAAGGCTTTAGAGAGGACCCAGTAATGATTTATGTAAATAGTTCCAGAGAGGAGGGACTGATAAGATAAGAAAAACTGGAGCTGTTCCCCTTAGAGAAGAGAAGCTTGAGAGGAGATTTCATAGAAATAGTCAAATTAATGACAGAACTGAACAGAGAAGTTAGGGTGAAACTATTCCCATTGATGTAAGGATTGAGATTTAGGGGACTCCGATTTAAAATGACTTGAGTGAAGCAATGATGACATGAGGATTTGGAATGCTCTGGGAGAGTGATGGAGGTGGATTCAATTTTGGCTTTCAAGAGAGAATTTTCCATTTGTCTGCCTACCCCTCCCTACATTTCTCCAGATCCTTTTGTTTAATTATACTTGGTTGAAGTGAAATATCCTAACCAGCTTTTCCCTCTACAGAAAATATTTGTGCTTCTGTTAGATGCTCCACTAGGAGGTGCTTATGAGCTGAAAGCAGTGGGTTGGAGGAGACCAGGAGCCTGTCTTATGCACCACACCAGTCAAATTTTCACCCAGCTGCATATGCCTAATTTGTGTTGCAAAAACCCTGTCGTTGCAGAAAAGGCTTTTCTTTCTTAGCAAGTAGCCTTAGAGAACTCGAATAATTCAGCCTGCATGGAAGGGTGGACAGGCCCCGGTCTCTTCCTAACAACTGGCTTCAACTCATAAGTACCTCCTAGTGGATCATCTTACAGAAGCACAAAAACTTTTCTGTAGAGGGAAAAGCTGGTTAGGATATTTCACTTTGACCAAGGATAATTTAAAAAAGGATCTGGAGAGGTAGGCAGACAGGTGTGAAATAAAGGGATTTGAAATAAGGACCAATTTAGTTTTGGAAATAATTCTGATGTAACATTGAAGATAAATCAATGAAATTTGTTTCTTTTTAGTCTGTACAAATATAGATGAAATGAAATATTAAATCCAAATGTAAGAGCTAGCAGAAGAGTGCACATATTTTGTTACTGAGATGATTTATGCAGCGGATTTAAAAAATATTGACAGTTTGGTAAGAGACTCCTGCTTGATGGAGGATTGACCTGTGTGTGACAAGCCTGCACATTGATTTTTTTGTTTCTGAATAATTCCATAAAGTTATTCCTCAGACACTCGCCTAGCAAGAATGGGGATGAAGAAATGTGAGTCGTCAGTCAAACCTGTGCAGTTTTTAATAAGATCCCAGGATGGCCTAACACGCAGCCCATGTAAAATAGAATCTATCAATTTATTTCAACGGTAGGTACAAGGAGCACAACTGAAATACAAATGAGGTGCTGTTTTAAAAAAATGGGGCCTGAATCAGGAATAAGCAGTGTTTTGACAGTTTCTTGCTTATTCCTCAGACACTGGATGGAAGTAATTCTTTTCAGATCCCACTCCTAGCTGTTGTTGCAAAGTAAGACATTCATATGTGTTCCTCAAAACGCAACAATATTTATTACAGGGAACATTTATTGTTTAGTACATGTTAGGGACCTGCTGGGGACCCAAGGAACACAATATGGTGTTGTATATTTATGATTTCTACCCATTAGATGTTTCCCTTGCATGAAAATAGAAATTGAGAGTTTGAAGAGCAAATGTTAACAAAACTCCGGATGGAAACTGAAACTGAGTAATATTGCAGGACTCTTTAATGTGGTGATTGCCAGTTTTAATTATTTTAATTGTTATTTAATTACTTAAATTGCCTAATTTAGATTGTTTATGTTAAGTTCAATTGTTTATGCAGATAAAGCAGGAAAACACAGGCTTTCAATTGAACAAAGTTTACCAGATTCTTCAGACAGAAATGGATGTGGTGCTTTTAATAATATGCTTTGTTCACACACTACATGGTACAAATGCATAATTCCTTTGTATTTCGGGATGGTAAAGAAAGAAGCTAAATGAAAAATCATTCGAGCCTCATCTTTAGGTCAATAATTTAAATTGCTCTACATTCCTTCTAACATGAATTGTAACTTGACAGGAAAAAAAAAATCAATATTAGAGAAGGAGTCTTCTCATTAGTCCATCCACCTCAATTTTTAAAAATCACTGCATTAAAAAAGTGCTTCTCTTCATGATAGAGGAGAGGTGGTTCATTTGCCTAATCAAAGTTGCTCTGCCATTTTGTTAGCCATAATATCTTTAAGTTTATTTAACGTTTTTAAATTTAGATTTTAAATATAATTAACACTTGTTATTCCATGAGAAAGGTAAAATGGCATGGAACAGTTACTGACTTCAACAATGTGAAAGAGCTAAAACAACAGAATTTAAATGGTCAAAAATGTTGAAATATCTAGACCTAATTATTGTCTCTCCTGATGTAGATTTATGTCCTATGTGCCATGAAGACAAGTCATATCCTCCGACAAGAGCTCTAAACCATTTTTTTGAAAATGAAGCTATGGCTTGTTGGAGCATAAACACTTGAGTTGAATGGCCTATTTTATGCAACATATTGGGCCATCTTTGATTGCTATGGTACACTAATATATGATTTGGGCTCACTGTTACTGAAAAGGATGTGGTTTTCCTGCTTAGCCACTATTAGCATATGTTGCAGTGAAACCATGGGAAATGGGAGATGAGAATTTATTTCAGCAACAGTTATTGGAAAGTTTAATTATTTGATGTTCAAGCAGGATCTTGTATGATGAGATTTCTTTTCTATGAAGCATTGGGGGTGTGATTAGTGAACCAAATTCTTCGAACAGTCAAACCAAGACAAGTCAAAGAGACACTCAATTCAAACATGATCTATAGTCGATATTGTACTGGTTTTCTGAAGGCTTTGAAATACTGCTGTTTATAACATTTGCACGTTTACAGCAACAGATGAGATTGGTGATGTTAGTGCCATTGTGTGCTTTTTCTTCTTGTCAAGTCTGATAGTGTCTCAAGAAGATAATGTCCAATTAAGATTCAGTGTTTTGATTTATTAAAAGCCACTGCTGCTAGCTCACACTCTTTCTTTTTTTTTCCCCGTGAATTCCTTCAGTAGCTGCAGTTCTAAAGGGGAACTGTCATGGCAAAAGTCTGGCTGTGGAAGAGAGGGAACCCCCTGATAAATGAGACTTAAAATAACAATGGATGGTGCAGAACCCTCAAGCATCAATGTAGAGATATAGAACTACATTGCTTTTACCGTAGGGGTGTCCAACCTTTTCGTGCCAGGAACCACATTTCTGAAATTTGCTCACAAGTGAGAAATAATTAGAAATGGATTGCATCAGAAATTTATCTTGCACTGATAACAGCATCAACTGAGAATACAAACTTATTAGTTTACTTTCTCATCACAATATTGAACACTGATTTAGTGAGATATCTGAAGCGTAGCTGCTACATCAAGCTATTAGGTGATTTCTAACTAACCTGAAACTGCTAAAACAATTGCTGACCACATATTTGAATCAACTCTCATTTACTTATGCCAGCATTTCTTGACAGGGTGGTTTTCTGCAAACAGGTCAGATCAACTCCTCACAAAGTCTCTGGAATTCCTTCTCGAAACCTTCTGCCTCTTCTATACAAACGTATGAATTAGGAGCAGAAGTAGGCCCTTTGCCCCTTCAGGCCTGCTCTGTTATTCAGTAAGATCATGGATGGACTGTTTGTGTCCTGAATTCCACATTCCCATCTATCTCTGATAACCTTTGATTCCTTTGCCTAACAGGAATATTTTTGAGGTGGAGGTAGATAGATTCTTATCTCCACAGCCAATTTAGGTAGGGTGTTGCAAAGTCAGACAGCCCTGTGAGAGAAAGTGTTTCCCATCATCTCTGTCCTGGAAGGGCAACACTTAATTTTAAAACTGTGTCCCCCTAGATCTGGACTGACCCACAAACATAGAACATTCTTTCAACGTGCACCTTGTCAAGATCTTGTAAATAGTAATCAAATCACCCCTCAGTTTTCTAAGCCAATAGTGACAACAAGCCCAGCCTATCCAATCTTTCCTAAGACAACCTATTCATTGCAGATATCAACCTAGTAAGCCACCTCTGAACTTTCACTATAACATTTACAATCTGCCTTAATTAAGGAGACTAAAACTGCATGTGGTATTTGAGATATGGTCTCAACAATGACCGTATAAATAAGGCATAACATCCTTAATTTTGTGTTTAATTCCATCCATATTAAATGATACTGTCTATCAGCCTTCTTAATTACTTGCTGTAACTGCATAGTAACTATTTGTGACTGAAACACTAGAATGCCGAGAGCCCTCTGCACCTTGGATTTATGCAGTTAATCACCATTTAGATAATACTCTGCTTTTATATTTTTCTTGTCAAAATGAACAACTTCACGTTTTCGTATGTTATACACCATCTACCAGATTTTTGCCTACTCGCTTAACCTGGCTATATTGGTGGACATCCTCACTATGTCATCTTCACAACATACTTTGCTACTTATCATTATGTGATCTGCAAATTTAACTACCTCAGATGGAATCTTCTAGGGATCTGAGTGATGTAGGCTATGGTGGGATTTGTAGCCGAATTGGATGAGAAGTCCAGTGATCTGGAGAATATCTTGACATTGGGAGTATCTCATTCCATCTTTTATACACTTACTGAGTGGCAAGGCAAACTTTTTGTTAGGCAGTGGTGAGTTGTCAAATAAGGGAGATTATAGCCTTTTTAATGGCTTGACTGACCTTGTTGATATTCAGGTTTTCCTCTTACCAAATGCACTAAACAAGCCAGATATTGAGAAATTTTGACATGGAAATTGGCGCTAGTACCTGGCAACTTCAGCTGGCTGCTGGCTGCAATAAACTTCCATGTTGCTCAGCACCAAACAGCATCTCAGGACATGATCCATGGGCCATGGGCAATGGCCACCAGCCACATGCATCCCTCATCCAAGGATGTGTGCCAGCAGCCTACATAGCAAAAAACACTGCATGTTTGTTCAAATAACTGGCCATGTCAGAAACTGAGCACGGGCTAGTCCTAGTCCAGTCAAGATGGGGTGGCTATCTGTAAGGAGGTCCCAATGTTATCAGTCACTCTACACACACTACAGGGGCTAGGCTAAGATCAATCGTCAGCTTGGGTTGCAACATCGGGCAATCTATCCGACTGCACTCTGGGAAGTCAGAGTCAAACAGCATGGAAATAGACCAGTCCATGCCAAACATAATCCCAAACTAACCTAGTCTCACCTGTTTGCTCCTGGCCCATATCCCTTCAAACCTTTCCTATTCATGTACTTATTCAAATGTCTTTTAAATGTTGTAATTGTGTCTCCATCCACTACTTCCTCAGGAAGTTCATTCCACATGCGAACCACCCTCTGTAAAAAAATTTGCCCCTCATGGCTTTTTTAAAACTCTCTCCTCTCACCTTAAAAATGTGCCCCCTAATCTTGAAATCCTCCATCCTAGGGAAAAGAAACCTACCATTAACCTTATCTATAACCCTCATGATTTTATAAACTTCTATAAGGTTCCTCCTAT
>NC_063372.1:5287924-5301918 GCF_021869965.1 Rhincodon typus
ATCCACCTTCAGACCTTTTAGTTTTTCTAGCACCTTCTCCTTGCTGACAGCCATCGTACTAACCTCTGCCACCCTCCCCTCCACTCTCGAATTTTTCAGATATTACTCTTTTCTTCCACCGTGAAGACTGACGCAAAGTACTTATTCAGTTCCTCAGCCATCTCTTCGTTCCCCATTACAACTTCTCCAGCGTCATTTTCTAATGGCCCAATGTCCACTTTTGCCTCTCTTTTGTCCTTTATATATCTAAAGAAACTCTTGCAATCTTCTTTTATATTACTGGCTAGCTTACTCTCATATTTAATCTTCTCCCTCCTTATTTTGTTTTTCATTGTCCTCTGTTGGTCTTTGTCGGCTTCCCACTGACCTTTGCCGCATTATATGCTTTCTCTTTTCCTTTTATGCTGTCCTTGACTTCTCTTGTCAGCCATGGTTGCCTCATCTCTTTAGTATGTTTTTTTTTCCTAGGGCTGACCCCAACATGGGTTGCAAGAGGAATTAAATGCAATTTCTTTCAATTTGATACTATCTTTAATGGCCTTAGTTAGCTACTGACAGTGTATCCTTGGCTTAGAATTTTTTCTTTCTCACTGGAATGTATGTTTTCTGAGTATTCTGAAATATCTTGAATGTCTGCCATTATATCTTTACTGACCTACCCCTTAACCTAGTTTCCCAGTTCACTTTAGTTTGAGGATAAGTGTGAATTTAAGACTAATGTCATAAACTTAAATAGAAGCAATTACAAGAGTATGAAGACAGTCAGCTAAAGTGAACTGGGAAAATAGGTTAAAAGGTTGGACAGTAGAGGAGCAGAGACAGACATGTAAAGAGACATTTCATAATTTCCAGTAAAGCTATACTCCATTGAGAATGACAGACCCTGTGAAAAGGATGCACCATTCATGTCTAACTAAGGGAGTTAAAGACTGTATCAAATTGAAAGAAAAAACATACAATACTGCAAAGATTAATGGTAGGTCAGAAGATTGCATAGATTTTAGAAACCAGTCAAGAATGACCAAAAAAAAGTGAGAAATTGGAATATCAGAGAAAGCTAGTTAGAAATATAAATAAAAATAGTAAGAGTTTCTTCAAGTATTTGAAAAGGAAAAGGGTAACTAAAATAATCATTAGATATGATCCCTTAGAGGATGAGAGTTTGGAATTGATATTGGGAAGCAAAAAAACGGTGGAAGCATTGAATGGGTATTTTGTTTATCTGTAGAAGACATTTTTTAAAAGCTGTGTTTATTGTCAATGCCATCACCAGATGCAGCAATGAGCAGCCATACACAGTAACTCAGTGCAATGTCACTATCCATTGCTGGAGTAGCAGCAACACCTGCCTGTCACAATATGGCACTGCTGATTTAATCACACTGTAATTATAAACACAACTTCTAATTATACACACTTCTGAGAGGTTTTGGCTAATCAAGGCTTCCCTTCCTTCTGACCAGACAGATTCTTCCTCACCTCGTATGCATCGGTGTGGGGAGCTGTGAGGAAGCATGGGAAGTGGCAGAGGCAGAATGTAGGATTAGTTCTCACAGATGCTGCCAGACTTAGAGTCATAGAGTCAGAAGACAGAGTCATACAGCATGGAAACAGACATTTCGGTCCAATTCATCCATGCCAACCAAACTAAACTAGTCTCATTTGCTTACATTTGGCCTAGATCCATCTAAACATTTCCTGTTCATGTACCTGTCCAAATGTCTTTTAAATGCTGTAACTGTACCTGCATCTACACTTCCTTTGGCAGTTCATTCCACTTACAAACCACCTTCTGTGTCAAAAAGTTGCCCCTCAGGTCCCGTTTGAATCTTTCTCCTCTCACCTTAAAAATATGCCATCTAGTTTTGAACTCCCCTACCCGAGGTAAAAGGCCTTTGCTATTCACCTTATCTATGCCCCTCATGATTTTATAATAATCTCTATAAGGTCACCCCTCAACCTCCTGCACTCCAATCAAAAGTGTCCTGCCCTATCCTTGTAACTCAAACCCTCTATTCCTGGTAACATCCTCATAAATCTTTTCTAAACCCTCTCCAATTTAATAATATCCTTCCTGTAGCAGGGCAACCAGAACTGTACACAGTGGTCCAAAAGTGGCCTCACCAACATCCTGTACAACCGCAACATGACGTCCCAATTCTTACGCTCAATGGTCTGAGCAATGAAGGCTTGTCTTCTTTACCAACCCGTCTACCTGTGACGCAACTTTCAAAGAACTATGTACTTGAACCCTAGGCCTCTCTGTTTGACAACACTCCCCAGGGCTCCACCATATCTGTATAAGTCCTGCCAAAGTTCATCTTACCAAAATGTGATACCTCACATTGATTCAAATTGAAATCCATCTGCCACTGCTTGGCCCATTGGCCCAAATGATCAAGATCTCTTTGTAATCTTAGATAATCTTCTTCACTGTCCACTATAACAACAATTTTGGTGTTATCCATAAACTTACTAACCATTCCTCCTATATTCTCATTCAAATCATTTATATAAATGACAAACAACAGTGGACCCAGTACGAAGCCCTGCAGAACACCACTGGTCCCCGGCCTCCATCACCACCTTCTGTCTCCTACCATCAAGCCAATTTTGTACCCAATTGGCAAGCTCTCCCTGAATCCCATGTGATCTAACTGTACTAACCAATCTACCATGCAGAACCTTGTCCAGCACCTTCTGTCTTTGTTTCAGATTTCCAGCAACTGCAGTTCTTTGTTTATTTTATGTAGGATTAGTTGTTGCTTTTAAAACCCAGTTATATAAAGGTCTGCACAAGCACGGATGCCATTGCGCACTGAAAACGGTGATATCAACAGCACATGCGCAGACAAATCCTAAAGCACATAGCAATCAGCTGACATCATCAACTCCACATGTCCATGAGATGCTGGTCATTTTGGCATTCTGAGCAATTATGTGAAGAATAATTGTAATTTGAGGTGAAAGGGAGCAAAGTAAGATGATCACAATCACTGTAAGAACATATACTGGGAAAACTATTAGAAGGCTGACAAGACTTCTGGATTTGATGGCCTGCATCCTGGGTCTAAAAAGAAATGGCAATACACTTGGTAAGTACATTGTTTGTGACCTTCCAAAATTCCCTAGGTTCTGGAAAGGTCCCCATGAATTGAAAAATAGTTAATGTAACATCACCATTCAAGAAAGGAGGCAGGAAGCAGGAAACTATGGGTCAGTTAGCCTAACCTCTGTCACAGAGAAAATGCTTAGAGTTCATTATTAAGGGGCCAATAACAGGACATTTAGAAAATTATAATACAATCAGGTAGAATCAAAATGGTTTTGTGAAAAGGAAATAATGTTTGATTAATTTATTAGGAATGTTAGGGGAAGTAACAAGCAACATGGATAAAGGGAGCTTCTAGATTAGTTACTTGTAGTTCCAGATGGATTTGATAAGGTGCCACATCAAAGGTTACTACACAAAATAGAGCTCATGTTATAGACAGTAACACATTAGCACAGATGGAGAATTAGCTTGCTAACAGTATTATTTTCAGGATAGCAAGTTGTTACTAGTAGTGTGCCACAGTGCTCATAGAGAAGTTACAGCATGGAAAGAGACATTCAACCCATTGTGTCAGAGGAAGTGGTAGAGACAAGTACAATTACAGTATTCAAAGACATTTGGATAGGTGCATGGAAAGGAAAGATTTAGGGGGATATGGGCTAAACACAGGAAAATAGGATTAAGTTTAGCTTGGCAAACCTAGTTGGCATGGACAAGTTAGACCAAGTGTCTGTTTCTGTGTTGTATGACTCTATGTGTTTTCACCATCTGAATAAACTAGCTACACATTCTAATCTCAATTGCTGGTACTTGGTCTATAGCCTTGCAGGTAACAGCATTTCAGCTGCAAATTCAGGTTCCTTTGAATGTGTGGAGGGTTTCCACCTCAACCACCAAACTTGGCAGTGAAAACAATGAGTCAGTGACAGGGTCTCAACCATTTATTATCTATACCAATGACTTAGATGGACTTCAATGATTTGAAAGGACTGAAAATATGGTAACTAAGTTTATTGATGACAGAAAGATAGGAGGAAATTAAGTTGGCAAGATGGCATACAGAGTCTAATAAGGGATTCAGATAGGCTAAGTGAGAGGGCAAAAAAAAATGGCAGATGAAGTATAATGTCAGAAAATGTGAACATGTCCATTTTGGCAAAACTCTGCACAGAGGGATCTGGGTGCCTTAAATCATAAAAAGTTGGTATACAGGTGCAGCAAGTGATTAGGAAGACAAATATAATGTTGGTGTTTATGGCAGGGATATGTTGCTACAGCTGTACAGGGCTTTAGTTAGACTATATATGAAGAACAGTGTACATTTGGTCTTGTTACTTAAAGGATCTTACTGCATTCAAAGGAACTGATTCTTGAGATGAAGGTGATATCTTACGAGGAATGATTGGGCCTATACCCTTAGAGTTTAGAAGATTGAGAGGTGATCCTATTGAAATAAAAAGAACCTGAGGGGACTTGAGGGGGTGGATGTTGAGATGTTTCCCCTTGTGGGGATTGGGGGTGAACTAGAACTAGGGGTGAAATGTTTAAAATTAGTGGTCTGCCATTTCAGACCAAAATGACAAGAATTTTATTCTCTCAGAATTGTTAGTCTGTGGAATCCTCCTCCCCAGACAGTGTAGTGGAGGCTGGAGTCAATGAATATATTGAAGGCTGAGTTAGCTAGATTTTTGATTAACACTGTCGTTAAAGGTTATGGGACAGACAGGAAAGCAAAGTTGAAGCTACAATTAGTTCAGCCATAGTCATATTGAATGACAGATGAGGCTCAAGGGGCTTTGCAGCCTCCTACTGCTCTTAATTCTTATGTCCCCGTGGGAGTCTTTAACCCATGATCTTCTGATACTGAGGCCAGCATGCTAAACACTGAAGACACTGACTTCTGGAAAATAAAAACTTTTCACAGATTCATTATCATCCATGTTATGCTATCGGGTACGATTAATTACCACGAGTCTTATATGTAAGCCATAGTGAACTTAAGTTCTGTGCCTTCACTCACTTTAAATTCATTTATTGCAAATTGTTTGTTATCATAGGCTGACTAGGTCACTGCTTTTCCAAAACATATCAGTTTGACTTTGCACATATTCTTTCTCACCTTTATTGTGTTGACACTGAGACTCCTTGAACTTGTACAACCCTGGACAGCCCCTAATGTCAGCACTTCTAACTGCAATGTAGAATCTTCACCCTTTCCCTCCACAGCCAATCAGACTAATTCCAACTCTGTCCACAGCAATTTAAATCCTTATATTTTTCAATTCTGTCAGTTTAACTTTCCATCAGCTAGCCTGCATGTGATGTTAACATTCTTTTTTATTAACCATAATGATTCAATCTATATCCAACCCCAAAGTCAGCTCTTATGGGCAGTCTTATGCTTTCTGTAAACTAAAGCGAGATCCATTGCACAAAGTAATCTGGGATAGCAGTCTGTTGACAAACAATATGTCTGTTTATTATTTTTAGACTACACATTAGGATTTGCAGTAGATTCAATTTTCAGATGATGATGCTGATTAATAACAGTCACACCACTTTCATAACAGACTAAATTACCAACCAAGTTTATTTACTGACTCATTCACAGAAATAAACTGTAACAACCAGTTGTGAAGTCACACTAGGTAACATAAAAACTTTTAAGCTAGTAGAAAAAAGTTAAACAGGCAAGCCAGTTCCTTTGAATAGCTTTCTTTACAGGTCTTTCAAGGATAGGCACTTTGTTTCAACGACGAACAGCAAGCTACATAAATACACAAATGTATGCCAAAAATCTACCTGTGATATCTGTACTAAAATCAAATTATGTCATGGTTTAGTGGTAACACAATTGTGATTGACATTATTTCCAGAACTCGGATGTGCTCAGTAATCAGCTTTCCAGACTCTCATTGGTTAGTGATCAATAGTATTGGGCTGCTGGCTCCTGATGTATTGCATGCAGAACAAAAAAAAACGATAGGCCAATTTTTCGTCATGTAGCTAAGTCATTTGAACATGACAGTGTTCTTAAAAGAACCTGGATTTAAGCTTAGAAATGTAGTTGAGAACTACAAACAAAGTATCCATTCTAAGTGCCTTTGTCTATTTTAGCTTATTTTAGTTTGATGGGTTAGAAAAGACTGAAATCAGTCTTATTTTAATCTATGCAAACGTAGAAATTGACTGAACATTAGGGGGTGATCTTTTACTAAGAGAGCAACGAGCCTCTGGATTCACCACCGACTTGTGCGGTGAGTGCTCAGTGTCAAGATGCCTTCAATAGGGAGCTAAATCAGTTCTTGATCGGGGTACAGGACACATCATATAAAGGTAAATGGTTAATTTGCAAAACAGACATAGAAGCCAGTGATCTCAAGGACTGATTTCAATCACCCAAAGGAGTGCAATTTTCTAGAATTGAATGGTAGTTTACGTCATCAAAATGTTCCAGGTCATGAATTTGGGACACTCTTGATCAACCAATTGCTCTTTTCCTGCTGTAATTTTTATATATTCATGTAATAACAAAGAAAACAGTTTATACTGTTCTCTCTGTTCAGTAATCAGCTGTAGTGTGATAATGTATTGGTGACATTATAGGGAGTAAACTGAAAAGCAAGAAAACAAAGGTTGTTCTATGGGCCGATTTACATGGTGCAAGTTCCCACAAACAATATTGAGAGAGTGATAAGAGTTTCCCATTTTAATTTTTTTCTGATACATGTGGGTCTCCCATGAAATAATACCTGGCGGGAAGAGCCTGATGGTGTGTGGAAAACAATTGAAAACTGGGATTGGTAATAAAATTTAAGTGGATTAGCAATCAAACAGACTTTTTAAAAAAAATTGCTATTGACACTGAGTTTGTAAATAGGAAGCTGCATGAAGCAAAATTTAGAGGTTGGGATTACATGCACCAGCAGGCAGGACTGGGAACAGAGAGTTTGGAATATTTACCAGCAGACAATAGTGCTGAAAGGTACAAGCAAGTTTTAAAGAGCCAGGTTGGGACTGGGAACTGGTGAAGGGAGTACTTAGATTTCTAAAGAGTTGGGTTGGGAATCTGTCAACAGCTTACACTTTTTGAATGGTTTGGGCTGGGAGGCTGCAACTGGAGGAGGTCATGATGGAGGTGACACGCGTGTGTGGTGATTGCTAAGAGTTAAAAATTTTGTATAAGTCAGGTCAAAGCTGGAAACATAAGCAAGCGTTAACAGTTCTTACATCAGAGCTCCTATAGAAGTAACTACTTTGTAAATGGTGACAGAAGTAATAAATTGTATTTACATAGGCACCTTTCAGGACATCCCAAAGCACTTTACAGCCAATAAAATGCTTTTGAAATATAGCCACTGTTCCAGTGTAGGAGTCAATTTGCACACAGTAAGATGATGATCTGTTTTAATGGCTG
This sequence comes from Rhincodon typus, assembly GCF_021869965.1. Classification (NCBI taxonomy): domain Eukaryota; kingdom Metazoa; phylum Chordata; class Chondrichthyes; order Orectolobiformes; family Rhincodontidae; genus Rhincodon; species Rhincodon typus. Next base: position 5,295,397 of record NC_063372.1, read on the forward strand.
AGTGATAAACATTGGCCGGTTTTTACCTGCTGTAAGATATTCTTTGCTCACTGAATGCAGTCAGGATCTCAAAAAAAAAGCGTCAAACAACATCTCACTCCCTTAATGCTAAATTGAAGAGCTAGCCTAGATTACCCGGTCAAGCTTCAAAAGTCGAGGTTTGGCCTGAAAATGGACATAAATTGTAAACGCCTACAAGAATTTTATACACATTGAAAGCAATAATTAAATAGGTAACATGAAAGAATTATATTTGAATAGTGACCGTTCATACCCGAGAAATGTCACAAAGTACTTAACATAAATTAAAATGTTGAGTCTTGAGGGTCTTTCAAATGCATCTGGATGAGTTGCAAATACTACGGGAGCATAGCTTTAAATGTTCTTATTTTCACGCAATTCTTTGATTCCATACGTAATTAGTTAGCAAAGTTAACAGAAATTTGGGATGCAGGGCGTAAACACGGTTGGATCACAGGTATTGCTTTGCAGTGCAGGCTGAGATGGTGTGAAATACTGAAGAGTTACAGCAGTACCACTGGTTTAAAAAAAAGCGTAAATGCAACGTTCATCAAATCCTCGTTATCCACGGGGGATAAAGGCACGGATTTCGCGGATAACAAAAAAGCTCGGTTCCGCTCCAATATTACTCTCCTAGTTAGCGTGAAGGACAAGTTAACGAGGCAAAATAAAGGGGTCTGGAACCAACCTTGCAAGTACAGTGATGTATAAGATGTCATGGCACTATCTCAAAAGAAGAGCATTGGAGTTATCCCTGGTTAACAATTATCCCTCAAACAACATCGTCACAGTGACCTCGCTTTACACAAAGTTGGCTGCTGCATTTCCTGCAATTTTTTTGAAAAAGTACTTCACTGACTGTAAAGCACTTTAGGATGTCCTGAGGTCACGAAAGACACGATACAAAGTCCTTCATACTTGAACATAATACCTACCATGTTAGATTTGACGCTGTCCCTCTGGCTTGCACCATCCCGTTATAGAATCATGGGATAGCATATCAGAAATAAATCACTAAACTAAGAGCAAAATACTACAGATAATAGCAAAGGTTTTGGGAATATTGAAAATAAACCATTTCATCCACTTACATTGGCTCTTTTGAAAGAGCAGTCTCCATTATTACCCCATGTCGCACAAACGTTTTCTCCCTCAACTATTCATTCAATTCCCTTTTGAATCTGTTTCCACCACCTTATCAGGCAGTGCATTCCAAAACTTAACTACTCATTGTGCAAAAGATTTACATTCATGTCAACTCTGGCACTGATGCCACTATCTAAATGTGATGAAGTCCCTTGATCACCAGCTCTGACTTGGAATCCAGACCACAGTCTGGATCTTAGATCAAGGAACAATTTTCTGTAGTAGCTTCACAAAACTTATCAAAATTTTCAATAAACTGCATATGCTTGAATATTTCCTACTCCAGGTGCCTACTTACAGTTCACGCAATGTAGTTTGCGCTGCAGCTTCTAAAGTTTTGCCATTTATTTTATGCCTTGCTATCGAACATTGAGACCTTAATAGGTTTGCAGATGCAGGAGGTTCAAATCAGTTTGGTTATGCTATTTTAACCTTTATCAGGTGAAAATATGAGTTTAATAACAGCCTGCTTAAAAAAAGTTTATTAAAAAAGCTGCAATTCAAAAGATAGTAACTCTCCACAGCATTCCACCAAAATATTACCAATGATATGCTGCATCCAATGCAGCAATAAACCAAAATAATGTGCAATATAAATGTTACGTATTTAGACCATTCAGCGGAGAAATGATCAACTTCATCATGGTTTAAATTTATTCCAAAATATGAAGATTGCAACAGAACAGATGCCTACAAGCTGCATCATGGCATTTGCTGCAAATTTACATGACTGATGCTTATTTCCAACTTTTAATTGACCATTATTTTCAGTTCCATTTTAAGAATAATAGAAAGATGAATCTGACCAAAGCAGGATCTGTCAAACCCTTGAAACCATGGGTGCTATACTATATTTTCTTCATTGCCACAGACGTTTTCTTGTCCTCATCTGTGAAGCTGTCCTGAGGAATACGTCAGAATATAGCTTGAAGCATAAATAAAAGAAAAAATGAATTCAAGCAGTGTTACGAGGAGCCAAGAAAAGGGGACAGAATGATCATATTGAGCCAAATTGTAAATGGAGGTAACCCTCAGCAAATAGGCAGAAGCAACAACTCAAAGTTAAAGGAAGTTGCATTAAACTTGTATCAAACACTGGTTGGCCACAGCTTGAGTGTTGTGTACAGTTCTGGGTGCTGCACTTTGGGAAAGATGTGAAAGCATTAAACAGGGTGTAGAAAACATTCATCCCAGGGATGAGGAACTTACAGTTGTTTAGATAGATTGAAGAAGTTGGTACTGTTCTCCTTAGAAGGTTGAGAGGATATTTGATAGCGAAATTTAAAATTTGGATGGTCTGGAAGAGTATGTATGAGAACAATGTTCCCATGGTGGAAGGATGGAGAACACACAAATTTAAAGGTGATGAGCAAAGGAAGCAACAACATGATTAAACATTTTATCATACAGCAAGCAGTTAGGATCAGGAATGTAGTGATAGTCTGGTAGAGGCAGGTTCAATCAAGGCATTCAAGAGGGAATTACACTGTTGACTGGGAAGAAAGAATATGGAAGGCTACAAGGAGAAGTTAAGCAAGTAGCATGAGGTAAATTGCTCCTAGACAGCTAACACAGACACAACAGGCCAAGTTGCCTCCTTCTGTGCTTCTATGAAGTTGGCTCTTAACAGCCAGGATTAAGCAAGTTATAAGGAACCAATTGATTTCATCTGCATAAGTGGAAATCCAAAAAAAAGCCAGTAACTTGATTGAAAAGTCTATTTCATTGACCAGGATATACTTTAAATCCATTGTTTTTCATAAATTGAACCAATTCAATGAAAACACAAACAGAAACAAAAACTAAAAAACAAGACTTTGAAAAATTTTAATTTAATTGCACCACACACATTAGTATCCAACAGAAATACAATGTTTTAAAACTTTGTTCAGAAAGAGACTAGTCTTTCTACAAAAAAAAAAATTCCTTGTCTCATACACTGTCCACAGATAAGAAAATGGGTGTCCTTCACCCAGCCTTTGCTTATACTGCTCTGAAACTGGCTGCTGTTAAACATGCAAGAACACCTCAGGGACAAACCCTCCTGCTACTGCCGCATACTTTGAATGTGGCAAAATAGTTGGTTTCTGTTTGGTAACTTTCTTCAGTGACGTGGTTGAATGGGGGATTGTAGGTTAAAACTCATGTCCTCTCTATGAAACATCTGTGTCCATCTTTAGCAAGCAGAACAAGTCATAGTGTTAATTTAATCTATGAGGACACAGTGCACGTGTCTACAGGATGACATCCTGCCTTCCAGTCTCCCAATTTCATTCCCACCCTCCTCCAAATTAAACATTGCAATTTAGTAATGGTGAATTAAGAATCATTCAATATGTTTGAGTCACAACCACGGATGGGGCTTGCTCAAAACAAGGTACTCAGCAAACTGACCAGAATTATTCTGAATGCTTAAATCACTAGATTGCCCTTCTGAAAGAATCTAACCATTTAAAAAATGAATAGTTCATACTTCACACTATAAAATGATTACAGATCAACACTTAAAAAGTAAACTGATAACAAATATAGTCATACACAGCATGGAGAAAACTTGTTTAATTTTCTCACAAATTTGATTTTAAAAAACTTACACAATATCGATCAGGCAAGATACATAAATAAACTGGAAATTTAGGTTATTCTGGAGGTTCTTATCAGTGGGAAAGTTTAACTTTGAAAAATGGTATTACATATAATACTCAAGAGGAAAAAACACACCTAAAGACACAGTTCACTTGGCTCTATTCAGAAACAGTGTGAATTCATCCATTCTGGTCCTGTTTTAATCCTGACAATAAATGACAACACTGCTGTACATTCTTTGTCATATAGTGTATAATATTTGTATATACTGGATGTCAATGGTCATCTTCAGATTTTCAATAAATCATAACTTTTCATGAACATCAGACATCTGGGACTTGATGAATATTGACAGTATGCACACTAAACAGTTATCAGCATTAAAATGGATAAAAACATGCTTAATTGACCATTTTCAAAAAGGTGCACGAGAAATCCTATTTTGAACACCTGTGAATTTAAGATCTGCTGGCTGCAGTTAGACAATCTTGGCATTCCACTTTACGCTGAAAAATCCCAGGGAGTCTCAATAGCAAAGGGTTTACTGTACTTTGGGACTAAAATTAGCAAAAATTCATATTTCCCATGTTGCAGACCCAAACTTCTCAGTGTTGGTTTTGGCTTTTTAATCCTTCCTCACAGTGCATTTTCTACATGGCTCCCCAGTTGACAATAATGTCACCATTATGGAAATAGAAACTTTCATTTCTAATTTTAACAAGTTAGAAATCTGTAATTGAGTCAACATATTGAAAATATCTGAAAACTAAAAAAAAACTTGCAAAAAGTTAAAACCACCTTAATAACTGTTCAGAAAATTTGGGAAACTGCAGTTATTCTTAAATGAATTGGATGCAGGGCACAGGTTCATTTTCAGAATGCCATCTTTCCATTTGGAAGTACCATGCTGCTCTTCGCACCTCCATCAGATGGCCCATCCTATCATGCAATAGAGCAAGTCTAATGTTTTTATTCATTTAAGTGAAGAGTCAAATGGGCAAAATGATGTACTACTCATACAACTTAAAGTATAAAAAGAAAACAACTGCCAACTGACTACATGACACATATAAAACGTCATTTACTACAGTACATTTTTATATCCTATTTATAACTGCAAGCTTTCCCCTCCGTCTTTTTCCTCTGTCAGTTTTCTACTCTCCTCCTCCTCGACACCCAATGGCATTGACACCATGCTGAAGTATGGTGCAACAAGGTGTCCGGTGGTACCTTTTGGTTGAGCCTAGATAGTGAAGGTTGGCAGGATATTCAACTGAGGGAAGGAAATATTACACTAGGCCAGATTCTGTCCCAGATTTTCTCCTCGCTCAACATCATACCAGCATTTTAAGTAGGGGTAGTTTGACATTACCATTCAATATACATTTACTATATATTTTATATATATATTTCCTACTTTCTCTGATTGGCTTTGCAGTTTTGTTGCTGCTGAACTGAAAACAAAAAGCAGTTGTGCTTGTGTTGTATACACTGGTGATGCACCCTCGAAACCCTGATTAACAGCGCAATTGTGCGAGTTACTTGACGAGATGCAGAAATGGCATAGCAATCTATAAGTTTTGAGCTTTGAACTTCTAAAAATCCCATGACAAAAGATGACAAATCACAAACCTTTTCTTCACATCATATGCTACAATGTTACTCTCATCTATTAGTTAGTGAACACCCAGCCTCCACACTTCAGGCACTAAAACAAGTATATATTTGTTACATACACAGTTTAGTCTGCTTCACCAACTTATATCGTAGTACTGTAGCACTTTATAATCATTTTGATATCCTTGGAGGTTACAGTGGATATGTTTGTGGTACGAATGCTTGTTTAGTTTTTTAAAAACACCTCCTATAGTTCAATCTTCAGAGGGCTTGTACAAATTTGTGAGGAAAAAAGTTACAAGAGCAAAAAATGCTCTGGTCAGGAACTCTAATTGTACAAAAACATAACCAGGATCATGGAATTTGACGACCTTAAAAAGAGAGGCACAATTTTAATTACCAAAGTAATTTCAACTAAATGCACACACATCACTGAAAATTAACCCTCTGGGTGCATATTTGCTTTGAAATGGGACGGTATAGAACATCTATAGGCAAATATCAGGGAGATTTAAAATTGACCAAGTCAGCAATTTATTTATGTTTCTGATAACATCAACTGTAATTTAAGAAAAAATAAAGAAAGGAAAAATAGACCATTTGTGGCATATGATTGCTGGTAGAAAAAAAAATTGGTAATTAATTAAAAAAGTGAATTTCATAAATTGTTGAAGAAGGAAAGGAGAACAAGTAGTTTGTAATTTGTATAATATCCATTAAATTATGTGTTTTGATAAAGACTGTCAGTTCATTACTAATCTTACAGAGCACATTTTTTGTTTAGCTTATAAAGAGGAAGTCTTGCCATCAGTACCCTGGAAAAAAACAACTTTGTTGCTTAACATACAGCTCATCAATGCAATTTAAACTTTGAGAGCTCAATGAAATGCAAGAGAAATTAACGATCACCAGTAATTGCAGGCATTAACCCATGTTGCTTCAGTGATCTTATTTCACATGTGAGCAAGTTGTGTTAGCCCCCTGTTGCTGCCAGGCTCCCTGATGCTGCATTTAAGACAGCCATTTTTTGGTTTTCAGTCCCCAACCTCACCACTCCCCAAAATCTCTTGAGGAAAAAGTCCCATTTATTTTACAGGGCAATATATCTACCAGGAGGGAGAATAACTGTCTTCTACATACCCACCAATTACT
>NC_063372.1:5302418-5303868 GCF_021869965.1 Rhincodon typus
AAAACAAAAGCAAGACTTCTGCTGACACCAAGTTTTCAAAGCATTCAAAAACATGGGTTCTGTTGGATCTGTTTTTTTTTTGAACATTTGCGACATACATAGTGGCAAACTGAAGGGTGGTTTAACTTCAGTATGCTACTATTGCTGAGGTACAATTCTGCACAGGCAGTTTCCCAGTGAGCTCATAAGCACGCACCATTTGAGACAGGAGTTAAAAAGCATCTTCATTTCATTGTTTCGGCAAAAGGGTTGCTGATGGTGAGACTCCCTCTTTAAGAATCATACTTAACTCAATTTTCACAATTTCCCTGGGAAGCAACAACAGGAAAATATGAATTTTTCATAAAGTCTTCAAACCTCAACTCTCTTCTGCACGACAGAGGAACCTCATACTCTGCGACGCATTTGGGTAACTGACCATTTGAGTGGTGGTATAACTCATGGCAATTCCTGGCAGTGATTGTGTAACTGCCACAGGTGTAGAGATGGCAAGTGGTGCCATCGAGACTGGTGAGGTCATCCCCTGGGCATAGGGTGCAGAAATAGAAGCGCTAAGACGGGGAGGACTTTGGGATGTAGCTTCAGAACACAATGCATTATGAGCTCTAGCTTGCGCTATCAACTCTTGATGAGAAATGGGTTGTGATCTCAGTGTCTGGTTGCTCAGGGTGGTGTGAGTTTTTACTATGCTACGGTTATAATTGGTAAGAGTGTGCATAGCTGGGTGTTGTGTTGGGTCAGCCCCAGTGTTCAGGATCCCCAACTTCACCTGCTTGCGCAGATCTGCATTCTGTTCCAGAAGGACCTCATTAGTCAGCATTAGGCTTGACACCTGCTTTTTGAGCTCTTCGTTGCGCTTTCTGAGCATATGGTTTTCCTCCTCCAAAAAACTTAGTTCACCTGGGCGCAGACTAGGAGTGCTGTAATCAAATACTTCAAAACGCAGGCCCTCCACCCTTCTCCTTTTCGGATGTTGGTCATAATCACATCTCTCTGTCTCATAAAGGTCATCCAAACGATCATATCTACAAATCTCAGGAGAAAGTTCTCTATCTTGTGACGACACTCTTTCTACACTTTTTTTATCATTGTCATCACGTTTCAAATGCTGGAATTTACATTTGGATCCTCTTCGACACTTGCCCTTAAGAAAGTCACGACAGAATGGGATCTCCTTTGTAATAAGAGGAAGATTAGAGGGTGAAAGCCCAAAAGTCACAGCCACTGTCTGTTGCAAGTGGGCAGGAAGCTTTCCTGTTTTATTGTAATAATTCTCTTCCCCCTTCGTACCGTGAATGAATGTGCAGTTCTCACGGGTACATTTACTATTCTGAAAGTACTGACAAAAGATTGACTCATGCCGCATGTCACCCACATTGTAGGCCTCAACATTGTCTGGATGAAAGTACCTGCAATTCTTACCACGGTTGCAGACATTGCGCAGAAAGTC
>NC_063372.1:5303878-5316189 GCF_021869965.1 Rhincodon typus
AAGTACCTGCAATTCTTACCACGGTTGCAGACATTGCGCAGAAAGTCTCGGCAAACATTCCGTTTGCTCTTGCCAGCCTCATATTTGCCGCTGTTGACTAAATTATCAGTGTCGTTCTCGGACATGTTTCCAGATTATTTCTGCGCTACTCAGCCAAGGCTCTCAATAAACAACTGCAAAAGAAAAAGAAGCCAGGTCTTTTACAATGAACGAGAGATTAATTTACAAAAGTAACTGTGGTTAATCTCTTTCTCTCAAAACATTTGTAGTTGCACCTACATCATTGATTTAAAAAAAACATTAGGAGATGGTAGAAATTTTACAACAAAACGGAGCAGAAGCTTTATTTTGACGTATTGTCAGTATTCGCCATCATTTCCTTCTATAGTTGACAGCAACATCTGGAATCTGCGCGTACGAAGAATAACGTGAAAAATCGAGAAGTTGCTGGCAGTGATTTTGCATTCCTCCTCTGAAAGAACCATTTGTCTTTTTTTAACTTTTAAAATGATACGTATTAATGATTTACAAGTGTTTCTTTTCTTAAAGACACTGGCACAACAAAATAAGTAATAAATCGCTACTAAGATTGTAATTATGTTTAAAATGAATTCTTATTGTAGTGATATTATCGTGATTTCTAAATACAGGGATGTACAATCAGCAGCAGAAACAAACTACTGAAGAAACAGGCTGAAGAACAGAGAAAATAAAATGATGGTGATTTAGCTCACCAGAGTATAGAGTTCAGTCTACCCACAAGTACACATTATTGTGGTAAATACTGTGTAAAGGAATATTGCAAACCCAACCTTTCGCTTTCCACATTAAATTCCACAACAGAGCTTATTTGTTTATTGTACTGCATAAAATTCTTACAGCTAATCATTTCAGATTTGGTCCTTGAATTCTAGATTTAAGAAATCTAAAACAAAACACTTCTAACACTTAACACCACAGCTACCAAGATAAATGTTTAATATCGACTTTAACACTTAATTATTAGGATGGGAATACCTCAGATGATTAAATGCATTCCTAAACTGCAAACTAGCATATTGCGCGCGCGCGCGCACACACACACACACACACACACACAATATCATGACATGTTGAAATTTATATTCATTAAAGAGTTTGCGAGTAAAAACTATTGAAAGAATTATATAGATGAATATACATGCTACAGTTTTTAATTCATAAAAGCCAATTTATGAAAATGCAAGTGAAAATTTAATATAAGCAACGTCGAATTATGTTAACAAAGTTTCAATTTAACAGTGATTCAAAAATTAAACAAAAATCAAAACTTAAATTTTCTTCAATATATTTAACATATAGAGGCAACTTCTTTGCAAGCTGTTATTAGAAATAAAGGCTGGATTCTAACACTATAATCCATACTACATTTACACTTCAACTCTGACTCACATCTATCTCCATCATACTCTTTTTTTGAGGCAGTAAAATGCAGTTTTCAATTGTTTTGAGATTTTCCTTCTTCCCTCTTGAATCAAAATAACAGGCAATTTTTGTCTTTGATAGTCGGGGGTGTATTTTTTGGAAGTTTTTACCTCACCCCCTCTGATTTCACATCTCTTCTCTTCCTAAAGTTATTCCCAAGAATCTATTGTTCTTTCATGTCGAAAACCTTTTCATCACCAATCCCATCCTCTCAGCACCTCTTACCTCTTTATTAAGTTTACATCTATCAGAAATTTGAGTACAGTTTCCATAATTTGAGGGGTGGGAAAGGGGATGACTTTTCTGACATCGGTCCAATTTCTAGGTACAAGGCAAGAAAACTTTCCTGTCACTTAGCCAACTGTCTTCACCCCATCCTCCTGTTAACAACCACAAATTTTAATGTCTGTTAATATATAGAGCTTCTCTAAATTTTCTTTTGTTCTTCTGAAGCTCCAAATACGCAGTCTTCCTATATCCTCAGCATGATTAAAGCAAAGTTTATAACACTGAATAATTAGATGCTTGTTTTTGACTGGCATAGACTCGATGGGCCAAAGGGCCTTTATCTGTGTTGTAGACTTTTCATGACTCAATGCTCCCTACTCTAAATAATTATTTCTAAGGACTTGAAAAGTATTACATTTTTACCTTTCATTCTTTGGTTTACCTCACCTTTTCCAATTTTTGTAGTGCCCTATTTAAGGAGACTTAGTGGCTAAGTTCTTAACTTTAGAAAATAATCTTGATTTGCACATGTTTTATTTGCATCCAAAAGTATGGGTGTGATAGCAACACATCACTGAAGAGAGGAAGTGAATGACTTTTATTTTAATTTATGCTACCATAGTACAAAGTGACAGTAATCTAAAACACAAACTGGATTCAGTTGCATAAAAGTGTGTAAATTATTGGTCCAATGCCTCAACGTTCTATGCAAGAATGCCTCAAGTGTCTGACAAATTGCTTCAAAATCAGTTTTGAAAAACAAAAGGTCCCAAATAATGAATACAGGTGTTGATTCCAAGAGCAGCATGGCTTCCTGCACTGAATACATTTGCCAAGATAATGTTGACAAGTGCCATCAGACAAAGGTACAAAGGCTGTACTTTTGAGTTCTAAGCTTTCAGTTCAGCCTCAAGTCATCAGAATACTGCATTTTTATAAATAGTCTGAACCAATTTCCGGGCCAATTTTTGATTTCTGAACTAATTTTAATGTTATTATGAAAGGCAGGAAGGGCATAACTTTACTATGTTTTTACCCAAGAACTACGGATGGGACAGCGTTTTGTACTCCATGTATGTCCCCAGGATTACTGTTTCTTTAAATATAACATAGTGATTCAGTCCAATCAAACAGCATAACAATCGCATCATTCTGCCCATCAGCACCACTAACTTGAGTACGCAAATGAAAATTATGTCGTCGTACTGAGGAGTGTTACAGGATAGTATAATCCCAAATTCACCCACAGTTTGCACTGAATCCTTTTATCAAACAGGCCAACAGTGAAGGACTAAAATAAACATACCTTGATTATTAAAATTAAACCAAAAGCAGAAGTTCTAGCCTGACTACTATTAAAGAGTGTACACATGAATATGGGGCAAAGACAGGATTAAGTTTAGCAACGTATCTCTATCATTATTGACATCTAGATTAAAATGAAGTATTCGGGCAAAACACAAAGGAATGTTGTTACAGTGGACTCAAAACTCAGTAGGAGTCATCATCTTTAGGTGCAAGGGGATATAACTCAGCAGCACAGAAGGAAGAACAGAATTTTTAGGATCATCTCTAAGAGTTTTCACATTGTAGGGTCCAAATCAATGATAACTGCAAATAGGAGGAGTCATAAAGTGCAAATCGTACATCCAAACGATAGCAGAGAGAAAAATGAAAAAAAATTTACCCTCCCCCATACCTTTAAATGACCGACTAAAACTTGCTGCTTACACCTGCTCTTCCTCTTGAATGGCAAAACATGGAGTGACCTACAAAGAAAGTAATTGTCATTTTTGAAAGCAAAATCACTTAAATAGTTTTTCTAAAACAAAATTCCAATGGTTTAGTAGATAAATGTACCAACTGTGTGGCAATAAAGCAGGTATCAATTTCAATCATTATTTAATTAATTCAAAATAGACTGGAGAATCCATGTCAATGAACTATGGAACGACGGGGTGGGGGTCAAGGTAGCATGTCGATATTCTACAGTCAGATTTAAAAACAAAGCTTGGTGTATTTCTCGCCACTTGGAAAAATTGCCAGAGGTTGAGCAGTCTTAATACTGTACAGGCAATGCTACCCACAGGAAAACTGCTTCTGCACGGAGCAAACAGGACGAAGCGATTTCAAATAATATTTCAACAATAGATTTGAATCAAACTTCGTTTGGCGTCTCATATTTGAAAACAGTGTTTTCAAATATGAGACTTTAGAGGCTCTTCCCTTAGATTTTCATTAAGATTGTTTCGTGTATAATTAATCCATCAATCCCGTTCTTTCAAGCCAGTTATAACCTTAATAATATTGCTGGACACGAATTCCTTCATTCCTAAGAACAAATTCGTTCTTAGGCCTACCGGCCTTCTGTCAGCAACTCGCGCGAAATCGTAGTGTTGACAGCTCTGGTGGCGGAAAGTTCTCGAACTTGCTACGAGGCTTCAATTACACTTCTAGGCCTCAACAGATTTACTCAAAATGATGCAAATGCCGACGCATAAATGAGGGTGGGGGCAACATTTTTTAAAACTAACTACAGAAATAATTACACTCAACCAAACCAGGAATAAAACCGATTCATAAAAAATATAATGAAACAGGGCCACATTTACCGACACGGTGCAAGCTTTTTTTTTATCCTCTTAGTCCTCCAAGCACAGCGAATATGGACACGGGTCCTCCGAGACAAGAGCGCCCGTAGAAGACGTTATCAAAACCTTTCTACAACCATTGTTCAATGAACACCAACTCGGTTACCGAATGTTTCCCACCTTATCACAAACTTTCCTTTCTGCTCTTTCCTCAAAACGGTTAAGATGTTTAACTTTTTCCAGTTCTGAGCAAAGGTCTTTGACCTGAAACGTGAATTCTTTCTCTCTCCACAGATACGGCCAGATCTCTCAGAATCACTATAAAGCAGAAGGAGACTGTTCGGCCCATCGTGCCACCCCACCACATTTCCAGGCAGTGCATTTCATAGCATAACTACATGCTGTGTCAAAAAAATTCTCACATCACCTTTGCTTTGATTGTACATCACTTTAAATCTATGCCTTCTCATTCTTTTTCTCTTTTATGAGCAGGAACAGCTTCTCCCTATCCACTCTGTCCCTACTCCCCCCTCATAATTTTGAAACTGTAAGGGAAACAGTCCCAGCTTTTTCAATCCTCATAACTGAAGCTTCTCATTCCTGGAAGCAATCTTGCAAATTACTTCTACAGATCTGCTGACTTTTTGTTTTTACCTCAAATCTTCAGCCATACTTTTGATTTTGTATGAGTATTAATTAGCTGCCACTTCTCTTCCAGGAATCCGTACCTTGAGAAAGTCCTGCCCATGACATCCATGGGATTTTCATTAGTTTCTTATCTTGTTCACTTTCATTGCCTTATATTTTCCACCTCATATTTGATCAGATTATCAACCAAAACTCACTTCCATAGCCATAGCCTCAGCAACTATCCCCAGCTACAAATTATTCCTCGTGAATTTGACACTTCATGTTTCCGATCCACCTCTAATTACAGATAGCTCCGAGAATTCAGAATTCCTTGGATGGGCCATTACTCGGCTTTCACTGCATCTTCAGATTCACACTCAATGCCATGTACATATATTTGACATTTCTGTTCAGCAGTGCTGTCTCACTCGAAGCTGTCCTGGTTCATGATTCCATTTCATCTTTCACCTCATCTTACTTTTTAACAATGGCATTTTTTTTTACTTTCAAGTGTGAGGGTATCATAAGCTTTAACAATTCTTGGATACTGACACCCTTCTAGATTCTTCTTCACTTTCCATTTCTTTGACTCCATCCCTCCTTCCAGATTTCCATAAGGCATTTAATAAGGGGCCATTAAAACATTATTGCAGAAAATACAAGCTCATGATGTAGGGAGTAATAATATTGGTATTGACTGAAGATTGGCTAACTAACAGGAAACAGAGTAGGCATAAAATGGTTAATTTTCTGATTGTCAAGATGTCATGAATTGTGTGTCACAAGGATCAGTGCTGAGGCCTCAACCTTTTACAATTTACATAAATAAGGGACATAAGGTTTGGTCGCTAAATTTGCTGGTGACAAAGAAAGGTTGGAAAATAAGAGGACAAAGAAGTGACAAAGGAAGTAGTAGGTTAACTGAGGAGAAATAGATCTGGCAAAATGGAGTATAATGTAGAAAAAACATGAAATTGTCCATTTTGGCTGGAAGAATTAAGCATATTGTCTAAATAGCAAGAAATTGCAGAGCTCTGAGATGTAAACGGATCTGAGTGTACTGATACATGAGTCACAAGGAGTTAGTGTGCAGGTACATTAAGTAATTAGGATAGCTAATAGAATGTAATTGTTTATTGTGAGAGGAATGGAATACAAAAATAGGAAGGTTATTTAAGGTTTTAGCAAAGATTTGTAGCTCGGGTTGTGGGTGAGGTTGTTGACTTGCTCGCCGAGCTGGCTTGTTTTCATTCAGACATTTCGTCACCATGCCAGGTAACATCATCAGTGAGGCCTCCGATGAAGTGATGTTGTTCTACTCCGCTTGGAATTTATACTGTCTGCTTTGTTATGGTGAGTAGTGTCATTTCTGGTTTTGTTCTATATGGGTTTGTATATGGGGTCCAATTCTATATGTTTGTTGACTGCATTATGGGTTGAGAAACATGCCTCTAGGAATTCCTGTGCATGTCTATGTTTGGCTTGAGCTACTATGGGTACGTTGTCCCAGTTAAACTGATGGCCTTCATTGTCTGAGTGTACTGATATTAAGGAAAGTTTGTCATGTCGTTTTGCTGCTAGCCAATGTTTGTGTATTCTGATGGCTAGTTTTCTTCCCGTCTGTCCAATGTAATGTTTGTGGCAGTCGTTGCATGGTATTTTGTAAACTACGTTGGTTCTACATGTTGTGGGAATGGGGTTTTTAATCCTTGTGAGTGTTTGTCGTAGAGTGGCTGTGGGCTTGTGTGCTACCATGATTCCTAATGGTTGCAGTAGTTTGAGTACATTGTCATTGCTGATGGAGCAGTTCATCATGGACAAACCGGACTATGTTGAGAAAGCACAGGCACTGCTCGCAGATAAAAACACTTACCAACAGGTGGCGATAGACCCAACATTGCAGCGAGGTAATAGGATCACCCAGACACCAAAGAGACTAAAGGATGCAAGACAGATAACCAAGGTGGACTATATGAGAATGAAACTAGAAGGCACGAACACCCCCCAGCTTCTTTGGACTTCCTAAAGTACACAAACCAGACATCCCCCTCAGACCTATTGTCTCCCTACTGGGCACACATTCACACAAACTGGCCAAGGACCTGCAACAGAGACTGAAACACCTAGTCGATGGATCACCCCATTCCGTCTACTCAACGCAAGAATTCCTCAATATCCTCAAGAACATAAAAATCAACGACGAAGAGATTATGGTATCCTTTGATGTCACAGCATTATTCACGTCAACTGACATCCCACTAGCCAAAAAAACATTGGCCACATGACGAGAGGAAGCAGGAATGCCGACCAGCAGCTCCATCAGCAATGACAACATACTCAAACTACTAGATTTGTACCTCACCACACACTTCATCTTTAATGGTCAAGTATACAAACAGATCAATGGCACACCCATGGGGTCACCCATCTCAGGACTCATCGCGGAGGCAGTCATGCAAAGACTAGAACACACTACTCTCCCCTGCGTTAAACCTAAACTATGGATCTGGTACGTGGATGACACATTTGTCATTATTAAACGCAACAAACTAGAAGAGACCCACCACCTCATCAACAACATATTCGCAGGGATTAAATTCACGAGAGAAGAAGAAAACCACAATCAGCTTCAGTTTCTGGACATCAGAGTTGAACGTATGACCAATGGGGAGTTCCAAACCTCAGTGTACAGGAAAGCAACCCATACTGACCAAATCCTCAACTTCCACAGCAACCACCCCAATGTCCACAAACAAAGCTGTATTAGGACACTATTTAAAATAGGCCACCACTCACTGCAACACGCCAGAACTACGCAGGAAAGAGGAAGAGCACCTATACAAAATCTTCGCTATGAACGGATATCCTTGCAACTTCATCCGCAGGTGCCTACTAAACAGACAACGAGAGGACACAGTACGCCCTAACACACTGGCCACACTGCCCTACATCAAGAACATATCAGAACTGACAATGAGATTCCTAAGACCACTAGGAATCATGGTAGCACACAAGCCCACAGCCACTCTACGACAAACACTCACAAGGATTAAAGACCCCATTCCACAACATGCAGAACGAACGTGGTTTACAAAATACCATGCAACGACTGCTACAAGCATTACACCTGACAGACAGGAAGGAAACTAGCCATCGGAATACATGAACATCAACTATCAGCAAAACCATACAATGAACTCTCCTTAATATCAGTACACTCAGACAATGAAGGCCATCAGTTTAACTGGGACAACGTAACCATTGTAGCTCAAGCCAAACATAGACACGCACAGGAATTCCTAGAGGCATGGTTCTCAATCCATAATGCAAGCAACAAACATATAGAATTGGACCCCATATACAACCCATACAGAACAAAACTGGAAATGACACTACTCACCATAACAGACCAGACAGTATAAATTCCAAGCTGAGCAGAATAACATCACTTCATCCGAGGCCTTACTGATGATGTTACCTAGCATGGTGACGAAATGTCTGAATGAAAACAAGCCAGCTCGGCGAGCAAGTCAACAACCTCAGTGGGAAGGTTATGCTTCAACTACAAGGACATTGGTGAAACTACATCTGGAGTAGTGTCAGGTCTTGGTCTCCTCACTTAAGAAATGGTATAAATCATTAGATGCAGTTCAGAATTGGTTCACTGGATTAATACTGGAATAGGCATGTTGTCTTCTGAGGGGAGGTTGGACAGACTAGGCTTGTATCCGCTAGAGTTTAAAAGAGTAAGACATAACTTGATTGAAATATTTGAGATCCTGAGATGTCTTGACAACGTGCATATAGAAAAGATGCTTTCTCTTGTGGGAAATGCTAAAACTAAAAGTTACTGACACTGGTGATCAATTGCTATATGTGGACCAATGGTAGCAAGTGAGAGTCAGGATGCAAATATAGTTTTCTGCAAATGCAAATTATGAGTCTGAGCTGTGTAAAAATAATATATTTTTATTTATATTTTTGATTATGGTCTGAAATGGGAAAAGAATTGTTTTAAAAACCAAGGATAGTTGAAGGATTACTGCACTTTTTAAAAGCAAGTAACCTTACACTCATTGAAGTACTGTTTACACAGCTGTTTGATTTGCAGATGAGCTTGAGCCAAGGGGTGTGTTTGAAATGTAGAATAAAGTATAAAAGTAGGGAGGTTTTCCTAAAACTATACAAGGCAGCAGACCACAACTGGAATACTGTGAACAGTTTTGGGCCCCTTATCTAAAGAAAAATACACTGGCATTGGAGGCAGTCCAGAGAAAGTTTACTATTTTGATTAAAAACCGAAAGAACTGCGGATGCTGTAAATCAGGAACAAAAACAAAGTTGGTGGAAAAGCTCAGCAGGTCTGGCAGCATCTGTGGAGAAAAAACTATTCCAACACAGAATATAAAATGCTTGTTCTATTATTCGGTGTCACAAGATTGCACGCATATCTGTGTGGTAAGCAACTTGTTTGATACATCACTGTGGAAACTGACCTCAAACCATTGAAACTGATTTGGCGCAAGCCATTTTAAGTATACCACCTAGATTACAACAACTTCTGTTAGGTACTGACAGAAATCAACAGTGCTCTGCCCTTGGTCCCCAACTTGGGCATAGTAACCCTGCCCTGACCCAAGTACAGCAGGTCCCCTAGAATCCCAGGCCCTAGTTATGAGCCCTGATGTACTCTCCTGTCTGAGGCCTTGGGTAAAAGTACAGGGATGGGACTTCATCTGCCAATAAACTGGGTATCAAAATGACTACCCTAGGGACATGAGCTTACCTCAACCAACAGAGATTATGTTTTGAAGGCAAGTTGGGATACCTCTGCCAAGTCCTCACCTTGTCTAAGTTCTCAGTTACAGGACAAACATTGTGGGAAAAAAAAGGAAGGCTTTGTGCGTGGAAAATCATGTCTCACTAAATTGATAGAGTTTTTTGAAAAAGTGATGAAGGGGACTGATGAAGGCAGAGCGGTGGACGTTGTCTCTATGGATTTCAGTAAGGCGTTCGACAAGGTTTTGCATGGCAGACTGGTTAACAAGGTTAGATCACATGGAATACAGGGAGAACTAGCCATTTGGATACAAAATTGACTCGAAGGTATGAGACAGCGGGTGGTGGTGGAGGGTTGCTTTTCAATCTGGAGGATTGTGACCAGTGGTGTGTCACAAGGATCGGTGCTGGGTCCACTGCTTTTTGTCATTATATAAGTGGTTTGGATGCAAATATAGGAGGTATATTTGGGAAGTTTCCAGATGACATCAGAATTGGTGGTGTAATGGACAGTGAAGAAGGTTACCTCCGAGATGGGCCAGTGGGGCCGAGGAGTGGCAGATAAGAGTTTAATCTAGACAAATGTGAGGTGCTACATTTTGGTAAGGCAAATCAGGACAGGACTTATACGCTTAATGGTAAGGTCCTGGGGAGTGTTGCCGAACAAAGAGACCTTGGAGTGCAGGTTCATAGTTCCTTCAATGTGGAGTCGCAGGTAGACAGGGTAGTGAAGGAGGTGTTTGGTCTCCTTGCCTTTATTGGTCAGTGCAGTGCGTATAGGAGTTGGGAGGTCCTGTTGTGGCTGTACAAGGCATTGGTTAGGCTACTTTTGGAATACTGCGTTCAGTTCTGGTCTCCCTGCTGGAGGAAAGCTGTTGTGGGACTTGAAAGGGTTCAGAAAAGAATTACAAGGATATTACCACATTTGGAGGGGTTGAGCAAGAGGGAGAGGCTGAATAGGCGGGGGCTATTTTCCCTGGAGCTTCAGAGGCTGAGGGGTGACCTTATAGAAGTTTATAAAATCATGAGCAACATGGATAGGGCGAATAGACAAGGTCTTTTCCCCAGGGTAGGGGAATCCAAAACTAGACGGCATAGATTTAAGGCGAGAGGGGAAAGATTTAAAAGGGACCTAAGGGACAACTTTTTCACGCAGAGGGTGGTGCATGTATGGAAAGAACTGCCAGAGGAAGTTGTGGAGGCTGATACAATTATAACATTTAAAAGGCATTTGGATGAGTATATGAATAGGAAGGGTTTACAGGGATATGGGCCAAAAACTGAAAAATGGGACTAAATTAATTTAAGATATCTGGTCGGCATGTGAGTTGGACCAAAGGGTCTATTTCCGTGCTGTACAACTCTATGACTCTATGAAGAATGAAGATAGTGCATGATTGACATGCAGATGTGGAACTGCCTAATCTTATACTTAGGACAGAAGGTCAGAATCATAAAAGCTACACAGGAACGTGGTTACCTGCAGAGATAGCCAAAGTACACAGTAAGCCTAAATGCTACAAAGTCACAACACCAAATAAAGGAACATTGAGGAGAAACAAAAGTCAACTGAGGAAATTGTAAAATACACCAATTGTGCAAAAAATACATGCAAAAATAAAATTGGAAAATGAAGGCGTGGAAGGCCATCAGGACAATAATCAATGTACTAAATACACACATGACAATGAACACACTTACAAATCAAGAACACCTAAGTGTGAAGCCAAATCTCGGGAAGGATTGTCAAGCCACCAAATATGTTATTTAGACTCTTAATGTTTTTCAACTACTGTTTCTATGTAAATACATTTGTAGCTACCCTGATGTATATGTACTTTCACTCACTGTATGTAATTTTATCTTGTGGGCTAAAAAGGGAATGTGTGATATTGCTTTAAGACCTGCTTTATTTTAAAGAGCTGGATGTGCTCACGAGCGAAGGACTAGGATAAAACCACATGGTCAACTGTTATCCAGCAAAAGCAAGCTAGTGTCAGAATACATAAAATTACCTATAACTGCCAATTATAGTAGTCTTATTGAGATTTTCAAATAAACTGAATCCATGCGACTTAATCTGTATTAAAGATCAATAATAGAACAGCCCTATGCTTCAATCACCACCTCCAACACCCTCTCTCCTTCCAATGACAGTATCTTTTGCAAATGTAAGAGATGCAAAACTTACCCTTCTCATCATCCAAGGCTCCTTGCAATTCATCAAAGTGAAATAGCAATTTATGTGTACCACTTTCAATTCAATACACTGTATTTGCCATTCCTACTCCACTATATTGGGAAAACCAAACCTAGATTGGCTGACCGCTTTGTGGAATATATCCATTCAGGCTGCAAGCATGACCTCAGATTCCAGATTGCCCATAATTTTCATTCTCCACTGTTCTTCCACTGTGAACTCTGTCCTTAGCCTCCTGCAGTCCAGTAAAGGTGAGTGTCAGCTCGAGGATCAGCATGCATTTTTGATTAGGCACTTTACAGTCTTTTGAAGTTCAAAAATTTTAACTCATAACCACGTTTCTCATTTTTCCCAAATGTAATTGATGATGATTCAGCTTTCCTATTCACACCTACTATAAATCCATTCAGAGATAGTAG
>NC_063372.1:5316689-5337091 GCF_021869965.1 Rhincodon typus
ATGATAAACCTGTGTAAGACACTGGTTCAGCCTCAATGAGAATATTTATTGTATTCACTTATGGGGTGTGGGCCAGCATTTATTGCCCTTCCCTAGTTGCCCTTGAGAAAGTGGTAATGAGCTGCCTTCTTGAACTGCTGCAGTCCATGTGCTGTGAGTAGACCCACAATGCAATTAGGGATTGAATTTCAGGATTTTGACCAAGCAACACTGAAGGAATTGTGATATATTTCCAAGTCAGGATGGTGAGTGTTTTGGAGGAGAATTTGTGGGTGGTATTTCCTGCCCTTGTCTGTAGTTGGTAGAGGTCGCTGATTTAGTGGGTGTTGTTGAAGGACCCTTAATGTGTTGCTACAGTGCATGTTCTAGATGGTACACACTGCTCCTACTGAATGTCAGTGGTGGAGGGAGTGGATGCTTGTGGATGTATTGCCAATTAAATGGGCTGCTTTGTCCTGGATGGTATCAAGCTTCTTGAGTGTTGTTGGAGCTGCACTCATCCTGGCAAATGGGGAGTATTCTATCACACTCCTGACTTGTGCCTTATAGACGGTCCAGGATTTGGGGAGTCAGGAGGTGTGTTACTCCTGCAGGATTCCTATCTTCTGATCTGCTCTTGTAGCCATTGTATTTATATGGCTCATCCAGTTCAGTTTCTGGTCAATGGTAACCCCCCAACATGTTAATTTTGGGGTTTCAGTGATAGTTACGCCATTGAATGTCAAGGGACAATGGCTGTATTTTCTCTTGGTGGCAATGGTCTTGTGGCGTGAATGTTACTTGCCTCATTTCAGTCCAAGCCTGGATATTGTCCAGGTCTTGCTGCATTTGAACATGGACTGCTTCAGTATCTGAGGAGTCGTGATCAGTGCTGAACATTGTATAGTCATCAGTGAACATCCCCACTTCTGACTTTAGAATGGATGGGAGGTTGTTGATGAAGCAGCTAAGGTTGACTGGGCACCACACTTTAGAAAAGATGTGAAGGCTTTGGAGAGGGTGCAGAAAAGCAGAGAATGGTTCCAGAGAATAGCTGTTTCATTTACGTAGACAGATGGGAGAAGATTGGAAAAGGGAAGGTTAGGAGGAGATTGCATTGAGATATTAATAATTATGAGGGCTTTGAACTGTAGATTAGGTGATGCTGTAACAATTGGTGGAAGGATTAGGAACCAGAGGACACTTTTAAGATGATTGCCAAAGCAACAACAGCAACATGGGGAAAATCTTGCGGTTAGGATTTGGGATGCACTGCTTGCGATTATGAAGGGGCAGATGCAATCATGTTTTCAAATGAGAATTGGATAATAAACTAGAGACAAAACATTTACAGAGCTACTGGGAAGAGGCAGAAGAGTGGGAATGGGTGAGTTACACCTGCAGAGGGCAACATGAACTTGATGGGCTGAGTGACCTCCTTCTGTGCTGTAATCGTTTTATGTGCTGTAATCATTTTATGATTCTAAGATTTGCAAAGAGCTATTTAAACTGTTTTTAAAAGTTGAACAATGGGAATTAAACCATTGAACATTTCTTTGATCTATTATTCATAATGTACCATTTCCAGCAAAACTAGACATAGTTGATAATCTAGCTAGCATTTTGGAAAAGTTTCAAGAGAATTTGGGACAATTATTGCGCCACATCAAAGGTGTCAACATTGACAATACTAATTACTATCATGGGAAAGAAGATCTATGAATAATTGTTCAGCTTAACACAGATGAAGACAGGCTTGACATAGATATTGTTCTTAATAAGATGAAGCAGATTTGTGTTCAAATAAAAGTTAAAAACATTCCAACGTCCCAGAGTTACACAGCATCAAAGGGAAGGAGGCATGTCCTGCATGGGATCGGAAATTGCGAGTACAGAACTGTTCCTCAAAGTGCCATAGAGTGTGGAGTGAAGTCAAAATGACTCTTCCCTAATTAATAGAACTTGGCTCAATTATTACAAACTGCATACTTAATTGACTTTTCAAATTTTGTTACAAGGAAACATTCATATTTTGTACAGATTTAAAGGAATTGATCATTTGGGGTTGTGTACACTTTTTTGAGATTTTTGATAAAAATATTATTAAATCTTTGGCTTCCAGGGTTTCAATTATTTGTCAATCCTAGAGTCTGATCGTAGAATTTCAACTACTGGCTTTATCACATAACACTTCTCATCTTTGGAAGGTTGTGGAATAACACTGCATTAGATAAAAGCAAAATACTGTGAATGCCAGAATAAAAACAGAAAATTTTGGAAATACTCAGCATTGTCTGTGGAGATGCAGACAGAGTTAATATTTGAGGTCAATGTCCTTGTTTTGAAAGGATGTTGATCTGAAACTTTAACTCTGTTTCTCTCTCCAAAGATTCTACCAGACCTGCAGAGTATTTCCAGCATTTTCTGTTTTTAGTTGTAACACTACTTTAGACTTTGGTTAAAGCTTTTGCTACCAAGTAGTGGCATAAAATATGTTTACTGTAGTTGTTAAAGCTTAGCAAGCTTATCAAGTAATACAACATGAAAATGGATCTTGTTATAAATTTGAAAATTAATTCATAGAATCTCTACAATGTGGAAGGAGGCCATTCAGCCCATTGAGTCCTCACCAACCCTCCAAAGACCATCCCACTCAGACCCACCCCCCACCTATCCCTGTATTTCCCATGACCAATCCACTTAACCTGCACATCTTTGGAATGTGGGAGGAAAATGGATCACCTGGAGAAAACCCACACAGACACTGGGAGAATGTGCAAACTCCACACAGACAGTCACCTGAGGGTGGAATCAAACCTGGGACCCTGGCACTGATAAGGTAGGAGTGCTAACCACTGAGCCACCATGTCATGACTGCCTACCATTAGTTTTAATGAGGATATGATGGATTTACTTTTTAATTCACAAATATTTTGAAGAGTTTCATATTCTGCTCCAAGGATATCAATGGAAACTGTTCCCTTATATAATTTATCTCCCACGATCCCACTATAAAATACATGAACTACCCTCTACTTTCCACCCAGCTTTTATGTCCTATTCTAAAATGTTGAGCTCTTGTTGGGATATGGTTTCACTGGTGCCGATGTGCAGTTCCGTGATGCTGGAATATGGTTTTCTGAGCTATGTGGTGAGAGTGACAAAAAAAAAACTTAAATGAGCTGACTTTTCATTATTCAATGAGGCCAACATATTTGTGCATGGGCATAGTTAGTGCTCAAGCAACCTTGTTTGTAAGGCATTCAATCATGGCAGAATTTCAGCCCAGCTGATGTTCATGTACACACTTTCTAATCAACAAGAGCAGTAACTGGTTGTTCTCCTTAGCCAAAGAGCTGATAGTAATAGTTGAGCCTGAGTTGGTGGCCTTGTGAGATCAGCTAGCTGGGGGATTTGAACTTGGAACTTTCTGGTCTACATGCATCAGGGCAACATTAACCAATGCATTCACCAACAGCACCTCCCAGGGTGTCAAAACTAATTGTTAATGTTTGTGATAAACCATGTGTCTAGCACAGATTTAAAAAGACAATCCAGGCTATCTATATAGGTATATGGAAAAACATAATGTGAACTTTAACTGTGATCCTGCACTTTTGCAGTCTGTTTTGCTCTCATTGCAGACTGTGTGACCGTCAGTAATGATGAACGGGACACACTGGCGGTTTCCACAATCTCGATATCTTTGCAGGTGATACATGCAATGAGCTTTTCTTGAGAGGCACTGGAGGCAAAAAAGAACTCATAAGAAATGCCACCAAGGACAGCACCAAGGATAGGACCAATCCAGTACACCTGCAAGAACAATGAATAAAAAGTTACAATTAACAATATGAGTACTCAATCTTTTATTTGGTGGCATATCTGTGCAGTAGTTATGCTACTTAATGTTTTTTTCTTATATTTGTTCTTGGAATGTGGGCATTGCTAGCCTGGCCAGCATTTATTGCCCATCCCCCACTGCCCTGGTGGTGGTGAGCTACCTTCTTAAACTCCGCAGTCTGTGTGGTGTAGAGACACCCACAGTGCCATTAGGAAAGGAGTTCAAGGATTTTGACTGCTGAAGGAATGGCGATATATTTCCAAGTCAGGATGGTGAGTGGCTTGGAGGGGAACGTTTAGGTGCTGCCCTTGTCCTTCTACTTGGAAGTCATTGTGGGTTTGGAAGGTGCTGCCTAAGGAGCATTGGTGAATTACTACAGTGCATCTTAGAGGAGGTACACACTACTGCTACTGAGTGTCAGTGTTGGAGGGAGTGAATGGCTAAGATGGTGGATAGTGTGCCAATGAAATAGGCTACTTTGTCTTGGATAATGTTGAGCTTTTTGAGTGTTTTCGGAGCTGCACACATTCAGGCACTTAGGGAGTATTCCGGTCATAGCCCTGTCTTGTGCCTTGTAGAAACTGGACAGGCTTCGGAGATTGAGAAGGTGAAATGCTCACCTCAGACTTCCCTGTCTAATGTTGTACAAGTCTACTTTCATCCAGGTATGAACTACTTCAGTAGCTGAGGAGTAGCAAATGGTGAATGTTGTATAGCCATTTCTGACCTTATGTTGGAGGGAGGGTTATTGATGAAGCAGCTGAGATGCTTTGTCTCCAACAATTACAACCATTATCCTTTGTACTACATATAACTCCAATCAGTGGAGAGTTTTCTCCCTGATTCCCATTGACGCTAGTTTTGCTAGAGCTCCTTGATGCCACACTCTGTCAAATACTTTCTCAATGTCGAGGCAGTCATTCTCACTTCATTGCTTGCGTTCTGCTGTCTTGTCTATGCTTGGACCAATAACAAGGTCAGGAACTGCGTGACCCTAGCAGAACCCAAACTGAGCATTGGTGAGCGGATTTTTCCTGAGTAAATTCTGCTTGATAGGATTATTGGTGATACCTTTCTTCATTGCTGATGATTAAGAATAGAATGATGGGGCATAAATTGGCAGGGTGGATTTGTCCTGTTTTTTGTTTACAGGACATACTTGGGCAATTTTCCACATTGTCAGACAGACGCTTGTGTTGTAGCTGTACTGAAACATCTTGACTAGGTGCTTGGCTAGTTCTGGAGAACGTCTTCAGGACTAATGCTGGAATGTTGTCAGGTCCCACAGCCTTTGCTGTATCTGGTGTGTTCACTTGGTTCTTGATATAGCATTGTGGGGTTGGTTGGCTCAGTTGGCTGGATGGCTGGTTTGCGAAGCAGAGTGATACTGACAGCGTGGGTTCAATTCCTGCACTGGCTGAGGTTACCGTGATAGACTGCTCTTCCTCACCTGAGGTATGGTGACCCTCAGGTTAAACCACTAGCATTTGTCTCTTTCTAATGAGAGAGCAGCCCCATGGGCTAATAAGATTATGGCGACTTTATCTTGACCCTAAGTAAATTGAATTAAATTGGCCCTTGTGATTCTAGGGACCTCTGCAAGAGGCCAAGGTGGATCATCCACTTGGCACTTCTGGCTGAAGCCTGTGGCAAACTCTTCAGCCTTATCTTTTTCGCTGACATGCTGTGCTCCCCCATCATTGAGGATGAGGATATTTATGGAGCTGCCTCCTCCTGTTAGTTGTTTAATTGCCTACCAACATTCATGACTGGATGTGGCTGGACTGCAGCGTTTAGATCTGATCCATTAGGATTGTTTAACTTAACCTAACAGTTTTGATGACGCCAAATAAATGTCACTTTTGAACTGAAGGACAGCTAATGATGAATAGTTTTGAGTTTTTGGTGGTTGTCACTTGAATCCACTGGCTTCTGTAAGGGTGAATATTTCATTTTCAACCAAAACTACTGGAACAGGCATTTCATTAATGACCATGTACAACTGCCACTGAACACCACTGTCAATGATAACGTTCAAATCCAATACTGCATGGTGATCGGCACTGTAAGAACACAAACCTCACATTACTGAAGTTAAACTTCATTGGAGGAATGTTTGAATTGATGAGGTTTGTGAGAGATTGTTGTGATACTGCATCCAGTCCTGGTTCCATAAGCCAACAAGGAGAAATCGATTGTATTTGGCACTTACATGGACTGAAAACTCACCAAAAGAAAATAATACTTCAAAAACAAATGTTCTGGAGTAACAGTAACAAAATGTAACTAGTGTAGAGAGGAAAATCAGCAGTAAACTTGACGGCAACCTAAGGTAAGTTCAATGCAAGCAGTTTTGAAATCAGAAACAGAGTATTCGCTACACAAACCTTTATAGGAGAGCAATACTGGGTATTACTGCACTACAATACTTGGCATTACAAACTTGTCACTGTTTTGAACATTTGCCCCATTGCTCACTTTGCCACCATATACCTCATTCCTTTTGCTCTCCAAATATATATTTAATTACATCTTGAGCCCATCCATAGAGTCTGCTTCAATCACTTTTCTTGGTAACTTATTCCACAGTGTTATTACCGTTTGGGTGAAAAGATTTCACCTTGCAAAAGAATTTCTGATGAAGGGTCTAGGCCCGAAACGTCAGCCTCTCTGCTCCTATGATGCTGCTTGGCCTGCTGTGTTCATCCAGCCCTGCACCTTGTTGTCTCGGATTCTCCAGCATCTGCAGTTCCTACTATCTCAGAATATTATCTCCTTTCAGTTTTTAGTGAATATTGGAGCCTTTAATAGTAAATACAGAGACATTAGCCTCACAGCTCACTTGTATAGAAATCATTGTGACTTAAGTAAGATGGAAATGGGGTTTTTACCAAATGTCTGATGACAGAGAAATCCCAGGCAATATAGAGCTGGGAATTAAATTCTTATCTGATTCCAATAGGGTTTAAAAATAATTCTCTCTTCTGACCCACAATGAGATCCAGTTCCAAGTGCTCTGGTAACCTTCAACCATCTCACCTAAGTAGCCTTTCTTAGCTTGTGAAGCCAAACAGTAAGTGCTGGCAGATTCTTTAATCATGGTCCTAACAAAATTGAACCAGTTCAGTCCTCACCTGGTGTCCACACAATTGCATTTATCAATACAGTTCAGTGAATAATGATTAGAAGTGGAATTTCTGAATTATTTTTCCCCTCCTAAGGGGCATTGAGGCAAATTCTGGCAGCCCCTCTCCCACTACAAGGCTAAATCATCAACTCCCATGGTGTGCATGGTTCAGTGCACCACAAGGTTTGCATTTACACCCCTCGAGTTACTTTTCTATCACTTTTGAAATAAATTTAAATCAAACTTAAATGTCACTTTATTCCATCTATATCAGCTAACATTAGGGACTGAAGACAGCAAAAGCTAAAGATTGAAACACCACGTTTAATTATTTTCACCAATAGAACATAACAAGCATTTGGATATGGGACTGATTTTGGTTGCATTCAATCATCCAGACTGCCTGAAGTGTTCTGATATAAACTGTATGTGAACTTAAGGCCCTGATCAGTTTGCAAATAAACAGTATTTATCTAATTGAATTATTTGATTTTTTTTGCATCAGGAATGTTTTGTGCGCTTGATTCACCATGATAAAATGGGTGAAGGACAAACATGTCTGGCCCTTGACAAACTGAGAGTTGATGTATTTTCTCTGCTGTACTTTGCACTATTGCATTTGATTTTCTGAATTTTCCATCCTTGGATTTTCGCCTGCTGCATTTTACTTGCTGTGTTTTTAATTTTCGCATTTGGCTTTTTGCATTTATTTGCTGCACGTTTGCTTTTCTGCACTTGCTATTTCTGGATTTTTAATTGCTGCTTTTTGCTTTCATTATTTCTGCTTAAGTATCGGCATTGCTGGTAAAGCCTACGACCCAAGTGACATTCTTCTATTTGGTAGAAATTCCTTTGTTACTTCAAGAAGGACGCTTAGGAATCAGCCATGTTGATGCGGGATTGGAATCACACTATCATAGAATCCCTACATTGTGGAAGCGGGCCATTCAGCCCATTGAGTCTTCAGTGACCCTCCAAAGAGCAGCCCACCCAGACTAATCCCTTAGCCTATCCCTGAAACTCTGCATTTCCCATGGCCAATCCACCCTAACTTGCACATCTTTGGACTATGGGAAGAAACAGGAGCACCCGGAGGAAACCCACGCAGACACGAGGAGAATGTGCAAACTCCAAACAAACAGTCGCCCGATGGTGGAGGTGCTGTGAGGCAGCAGTGCTAACCACTGAGCCTTTGTGCCACCCCTATTGGTTAGAATGACTAAACAGTTGGGTTTTTAAGCACAATCCAACAGTTTCATAGTCCTTCTTCACTGATAACTGCCTTTTATTTCCAGTTTTTCAAAAAATGAATTGAAATTCTCAGACTGCCATCTGAATTTATGTTTTCCAGATTACTCGTTCAGACCCCTGGGTTACTAGTCCAGTAACAACCACAACAGTACAATACCCATTACCTAGTTCATTTACAATGCACATTTCCCACTTAGACATCATGGGATACAGAAAATCTATCCAATTGTGTTCTAACACTTCCTCTAACTTAGTAATTGTGGATAGGAAGCAGCGTCATTCAGAAATAAATATTCAAAACCTACTTTTTTTGTGCCAAATAGATTTCAGAAATAAACATAAAGGATTTTTTTTTACAAGAACACTTGAGGATGCAGCCATTGTTGGGCTTATCACACAGAATTCCTTTAACCACCTTTGCCAAGCTTTGCTTTTTGCATTCCACTTGAAAAATGTTATTGTTTGTATTAAACATTAGTGCTGCAAAGACCACAAAGCTTCAGTGAAGGCTTTTACAGATGAAAATGCTGCCATATGAAGTGGGCATTGTAAACCTTTGTTTACCCAGTGATGCTCCCAGAATCCGGTGATTATCGCTGGTCCAAGGGATCTTGCAGGATTCAGGCTGCCTCCTGAAAACTTACCCTACAGAAAATAAGCACAGAAATCAGTGAACCCTACTAGTTCCTTGGAGCTGAAGGGAGCACATTACAAAATTTGTGTTCCCCTCACGGTGCTTTGCCAGGTTCCATTGCTTGTCACAAATTCAGATGCATGTTCTCAAACAGTGTCTGTACATAACAGTCAGCCTTTGGAACTGCATGCCTGGAGTCCCTGATACACACTCTCACTCCCTGGTTGGAGCATGAATTAAAATTAAAATTTTATTGCATTCAATTTCAGTTGATTTTAGTGCCAGCACGGGGTAAATCCCAGAATTGTTCCTATATTTAAAGGACTCAGTATGTTTAATCACCTTAGAATCCTAGATTTTACAAGGGAAAGTGTTGTGCACTTACTGCTGCTTTTCAAACATCTCTTGTTGCCTTGTTTTAAGTTTTAAAACTGTTGATTAGTAGGTATTTTTGTTTGTATATTTTTGTAGCTTTAGCAGTACAATTTCTGTCATACCACTGTGAGATCTTTCCTTTCCTATAAGCTATTCTTGTGGCATCCCAGCATATGATGGCCATCTTGAAGACGGTTATGTGTAGTGGAGTGACGCATATTCAGACTAAGACTGAGATGCTCCAAACTAATTTCACATCAGTCTTGCTGCCGAGCAAGTATTATGATTAGGTAAATGTATTGTATACGAACGTCTTGCAACACACAGAACTCCTGAGTGGAAAATTAGGACTTCACTCTGTTCAGTCTTGTATTGTCCTATGTTTCCAATTACAATTCACAGCTTATATGCTGAACTTAGGGGAGTTGGATTCTAAAAGCACAAATTAATGGAGCCTACTTATTACTTTAATGTGATCGCAGCTGATATTATAACTGAGCAAGTCAGATCCCAGACTAAAAAATGGTTTGATAGATTATGTATTTTCTGTTTTAAATGAGGTGGTCTTTCACTGAAACACACGCATTCAATGTTGCAGATTTGGTTTTAACAATACAATGCAACTTTATTATGCAACAGAAATGAAGATAAAATTGAATAAATCAAACAATTTACATACAACACACATTTAAGCTTTTGAAGCACATGGTAAACTACAATCCCATTAATTGAAAGCACTCCTTTATAGTACTCAAGCACCAGAGAGAGATTTCCCTTCTCTATCACACATAGGATTTGACTTAGCTGCGGCTTCAGCTTCCTGGTCTTGAGCATCTGATCACCTCTTCCTTGAGCCTTCATACAACTGAGCTTAGATCTTCTCAGCTTCAAATAACCCCTTCAAAGTTTTAAGCAAGCACCTCTGGTCTGGAACATTTGAACTGAACTCCTTACACCAAGGTAACCTATTTCTTAACAGTTGTAAACCATCTCCCTTTCTCAGGAGCAACTCTTTTATACATCCAGACTTCTGCAAACTACCCAAACAGAAATCCAAAAGCTTTTTCCAAGCTATGGGTGTTTCCTCAAATCAAAAGAAAAAAAAACCTTGACTTTCTAAACTGAAAGGCTAATGCACAGCTACTTATTTTGTTGGCTGATAAAAACTCTCATTGAAAACATAACCCCAGGAACTCTCTCTCTCTCTCTCTCTCTTTCACTAGTTTTTTGTAAAAGAAATCACCATGGCAACGAAAATACCAACAAATAATCATTTAACCCTTTCAGACACACAGACCAAAACCCACATGCCAGTAATTGAACCCTAAACTCTAAAATAAATGATATTAAAATATATATAAATTACACAGCTTAAATCACACTATTACATTGAAAATTGGTCTAGTGTGTAGTGAGTACTCATGTACCATGCAAAATAACACTTTTAATGCAGCAGACATTTGTGTTTCTTACCGATGCCAGGATTCCTGCTGTCAGACTGAGCGCTATTGCCAAACTGCCAGGTTCTCCCACTTCCCTATGCCGGTGATCATCCACTGCAAATATAGTGAAAACCAGCTGGAATGTGGCAAAAATCTCCATGGCAAGTGCTTGGCCAGCATTTCCATCTTTGTTGATCTGCCCAGAAACACGAGAAATCATATAAGATTGTGACTCCCAGGATATATAAAGGAGATTGAGATAGTATATTTTATAAATAAATTGTATAAATACAATTTTTGAGATAGTAAATTTAAATGCTTTACATAGACCTTATATATTGCACAATCACAATCAGAGAAATGCATAATGTTCCTGAAATGCATGTTTCTCTAGATGAAGCCTGTTTCAATAAAGAGCAGCAGAGTTATCCCACTGTCCCACCCAACATCAATCCTTCATCATAAAAACAGATTATCTGGTCATTATCACACTATGAACCATATTCATCATCATATAAACATTGGCGGAATATGGATGTTAGTCTGTGATGCCAACACAACTAAAGCAGAAAGAGCAGAAGTCCATAAAAAAGTGGATTTGCATTTTTGGGGATTTTTATAAATATGGCATAGAGCAATGAAGTAATGATACATTTTGTGCTACACATTGGTTAGGTCATCATTCTGAAGACTGTGTGAAGTCTTGAGCTCCCCACAGAAGAAAGGACATTAAAGCCAAACTGAGCATTCAACAAAGACTCCCTAGGATAGCCACGTTGAAATGAAAGCTGTGAGGAGAGAGTTGAGATACTGGAAATAATTACCATGGACCGAAGGAGAAGGGGAGATTTACTATATCTTTTTTAATCTATGAAGGGCTTTGATACAGTGAATACGAAAAATAAATTCCTATGCTTCAGGAATCAGTGTTGAGAGGCCATCAAATTAAAATTGTCATCAAGACAGTCAGGTGAGAGGCTGGGAGAAATTCATTTATGTAGGGAGTTATATGAGCATTGAAAACTTTGGCAAATAAAATAGTTGAGGCAGAGGTTATTGGATCTCTCAAATTCATGAAACACCAACGTTGAAGCAGAAGATGATATAGAGCAGTGGGGAGAAAACTGGCAAGGGGATTATTCTTTGGTTTCTGTTTCAGGCTTGATGTGCCTCATACTTCCGTAGTTTCAAAATAAAAGAAGTCCCACCATAGATTTTAGGGACATACCACTACTTACTACTTACTTGTGGGAGCACGCGATGATTGCTGCCAGATAGTTACAATTTTCAAGAAAGGAACCTGTCTGGCTTGCGTGTGACTGTTTTTATTCATTCACAGGATGTAGGCATTGCTGGCTAGGTCAGCATTTATTGCACATCCCAAATTGCTCTTGAGGCTGTAATCCTCAGCACCAGACTAACATTTAATAGCCATTGAATTGGTCTGGCAAGCACACCACCTTCTCAGTGTAAATAGCAAGAAGAATTAAATGCCACTGCCTCCTAAAAAGACACAAAATTTTGTCTGCAATACCCTGGTAAAATTTTTTTGTTGTTGTGTTTTATTGTTTCGTTTCCAATCCCCATTTTGGGGAAATGGATCTCAATTGTAAATCAAAAGGGAAAATGTTATGGTAAATGCAGTAATATAAATGGACTTACCATGTTAACTAAGTGCCTTGATGCTGACTTGACTGGCAGTGACATGTAGATTATCCCTGATCCAATCACAGCTCCAAGACATTGAGCCAGAAGGTAGGACCCAAACTGAAGGAAATCCAGTTTCCTGGTGCACAAGAATGCGACTGTGACAGCTGGGTTTACCTGAGCACCGCTAATCTCTCCAAAACAGTGGATCAGGCTGACAGCAGAAAACCCCGCAGCTACAGCCACCTGAATCAACGCTGGAAGTCCATCTTCCTGTCCAGGAGCAGAGGCACCCAAAATAACTGTGACCAAGACCAGGGAACCAACCAGCTCTGCTAAAACTGAACGCCAGAACCTGCGACTCCTCAACTCCTAAAGACAAAAAGGACAGTGTCACTGTGGAAATTATTTTCCTTTCTAGATTTTATTTCCTTACAGATTTTACACTGAAACGTATAGAATTTTACAGAATAGAAACAGAGCATTCAGCCCAACTGATCTGTGCTGGTGTTTATACTCCACTGGAGCCTCCTCCCACCCTTTTTCAACTAACCTTCTCTAATCTTCTATTCCTCCCATCCAAGTGTTCACCAAGCTTCTCCTTGAAGGGAAATGGATCTTCACTTAGCCACTAGGATGCAATGATCTTTTCTGTGCAGTTTTCTACTATTTTCAACATTTATTCCATTGACTTCCACTGCTTTTCTATCATTACTGAGGTAATTTTCTCCTCTCCCCCAAGCCCCACCAAATGCCTCTGTTATTTGCAGTAGTTTCACATTCCTTCACAAGAATGATTTTGACTTGACTCCTGGATGAAGGCTCTGGACTTGCTGACACAAAAAGTTATCTATCTCAAGTGAAGCCTGCAGATTTTTTCACAAAAACCCAGCCCAGACCCCAATGTTCACATAATGTTCGATGAGACCAATAGAAGACTGACAGGCCCCAGTCATCATGTTTTTGATCAGTAAACTGTTGATGTTATCTTGCAAAATAAGTGAGATCCTGGGATATTTAATATTTCAGTTAAAGAATGACTTAAAGATGTCAGGTATGAACATACGGGGCAACGTTTCAATTCTGGTCTTGTACAATTCATCATTTTGGTTTCATTCTCTGCTCACTCCAGTATATTTAGGGGCTTAAGCAATTAACATCAATTAGTAATGGTTTATTCTCTTTCTCTCTCATTCTGTATATTTTTCTCTCACTACCCTAAAATTTACAAGTTCGTATAAGCATCAAAATTACTTTTGCCCACCCCGCCAGCAGACACTTGCAATTATGGAGTTTGTGAGTTATCATAGCAACGCTGGGTTAAATCAGAAAGATTATGCAATATAAGTCATCCATCTGTCAGAACAAATATTGGATGGATTCTAAAACAACCAGCTGATTCACTGTCACCCAAAGTGAATTTATATCCCTGGGCCTCCACTCTCTTTTCATTTTCTTCTCTCTTTCTGTTTCTCTCTCCACTTCTTTCTATCTACATGACAAACATCATGAGGACTAATGGCATTACCATGTAACACGGCCATTTTACAGAAGGTATGCATGGATGATTAGGTTTTATATCTGCTTTCAACACTACACAGGGAAATAGCAGATTCTTCATTATGAATACAAGCTTTCAAGCTGTCACTGTCCCCGTGTTGAAGATTTATGGATGTTACAATGTTTATTGAATAATGCTACAACAAAATTCTCATCTGTCAGCTCAGCAGCAAGATGGGACCAAGCACAAATGATGGAAAGTAAACCACCCAAACAATCCTACAGGAGCCATGTACCTTCTATGTAGTGCAATTACAGATTTTTTTTACATGAGATGTGCACCATTTATGTCACTTCTGCATCCAACTTGGAAAATAAGCACCAGACTCTCCATCATCAAAATATCTAATCCAGCAATTCAGCTCTGCTAACCCGAACATGTCAATTAATCAATTTATAGCCTCTGTGTACAGGATAGAACATTGCATGTGCAAAGAAAAATTGGTAATGTACACAGTTCAAAATGATGAGCTATACATTATATTAACCTTATACAAAGATTCATATAAACTAACAGGTATGTGTGAAGTGCTAACCATAAAATTGATGTGCACTGTGTCTGAGTTGCTTCTTGCTTCTTTATATCCATTTATTTAATAGCCTGGTATTTATTCTCTTCAGTTATCGCCAAATTTAATGTAAGTTTCAATTTTGATCCATTGTCTTTTTGTTTATCTATGTCTCTTTGCAATGCTACATATCCTGCAATTTCTGTCTCTTCTGCCTGTGTTTATTCATAATTTTCATCTTTCAAGCTAATGTATCTAATTTTACTCTTTTATTTGGCTATTTATGTTTTTCCATGACCCTGTATTGATCTATTTGATTAATCCGTCACATGAAGAGAAATCTCTGGATAATTCAAAAATGCACTTTTAAAAGCTGTAATCGGCAGAAAAAACAGTGAGCACTTCAAACCACTTGTTAAAGTACGCTTGAACAAGATCATTTAGCATCCTGTGATGAACAAACTAGAAATAAACACTAATTGCCATCAAGCTGTTAATATTCCCTGATCGGGTGGGGAGAATTAAACCATTTTCCTTACCTCTCGAAAGGACATGCTGAGTCCCAAGCAGAGATGCTTCTCCTGATTGATCTCACTCCAGAATATTTTTTCTGAGCTGCGTTTTTCAACAGAACTACAAGGGATCCTCAAAGTGCTCACGAGTCGGACATACAAGCAAACTGGCAAACCTATCACTCTCCAATGAAACAAATGATATTTAATTCTGCAGCCAACTTCCTCCTCCTCTGGTGGTGGGAGCCTTCTGCCTTGTACGGTGACAGTTTGCACTGTGGTGGTCCGTTTTGTGTGAAGCATCACCCGCTGTGACTCAGGCGCCCCCACTCTGACATGGCAGTCTGGGCTAAGAGGATGCAGGAATCGCTGGCCTCCGTTTACTCTGGGTCCTCTTCTTGGCCAGCCAAGCTTTATGTTTCTGTTCGTCTCTTCCAAAGCCCTTCCTGACAGTCAGCATCCAGAATCCTGATTTACAGCATCTGCAGTTCTTTTGGTTTTTAGTCAGCATCCAGAGTTCATAGCTGTCAGCAAACATCTCCCAACTGTCAACATCAATTTCTGCCAAATTCATATCTTTCTAGCAGGCGTCCTTATAGTAGAGGTATGGACACTATGGAATTTGTGACCCAGTGGCCAGTTCACTATACGGAAGGTCTTTGAGTAGACAGCTATCATCCATCTGATGAACATGGCTGAGCCAGCTCAGATGTTGTTGGCTAACCAACGAATGCATGCTGATGGAATTAGCACACTTCGGGACCTCTGAGTTGGTGACCTGGTCTCTGCCCACACAGTGGGGAGGGGGAACCAATTTCCTCTTGTTTGCCGTGTTGGGGCAAATGTCGCGAACTGTGCAGGGCACCTGTGGACTGATGATGATTGTCTTAAGTGCACAACAGACTTTTAAAGATGGCGTGGGCACAAGGGATGCCAGTGATTTCTGGGATATCCATTGAGTAGTGAGTTGTTCTGGAAATGGCACGTGGTAAGAGAGGATTGGAATCAGATGAGAGATGCCATAGGGGCAGGGTAAGTAATTCATGCAGGAAATTTGGTAAGATACATTGAGATAACTCACGTGGCCTCATGACGAAAAATTCTCCGACAAATTTCAACGCAACCCGGACTTAGCCAAAAATTGTAGGATTCAGCCGTCAGTCACTGTTGATAACATTTATAGTAATTCACAGTATACCGTGGAACTAATGAGAAACAATGTGATGAAAACATCCTGGTTCACAAACCCACTGTTAGAACCTGGAAAAGGACAAGACTTGAATATCCTTTTTCTCATCCCTTTGTATTCCCATCAAACAGTGGTAGGAGGTCACGTTATCTTCACAGACAACAGCATTAGATGGGCAAGTTCCTGTGGAGACACCACTAGATCCTGGTTCTGCAGAAGCAATGATCGACGGGAAAGCAGAGCAGATGATATCAATCAGATGAGGGAGGCTGTATACAATATTTGTTCATACTCAATACCCCACACATTGGATGGTGAGAAGAGGTCCAGCTCACAAAGCAAACATCTGTGCAACATGGGCAGAATCTAATCAGTTACTAAGGAAGAGCACCACTGTTCCTACGTTGGCAAGTTTGGCACCCACACACACACACTGTAAACTCCCACGAGTAGCAATGTGACAATGGCCAGATAATTTGTTTCAGTGATATTTGTCGAGGGATAAATCTGCTGTTTTTCAGCTGTCACTCTGGGTCATTTACACAAACCTGAGACGGCAGGAGGGATCTCAGTTTATCACCTTATCTGAAAAATGGCATCTCCAATATGTGCCACCCTGGTGTGGAACTTGAACTCACAACGTTCTGAATCTGAGGTGAGAGATCCTTTCACCTTCCAGACCTTTTTACATAAATTCAAGTTGTCACTGTCTTCCTGTGCAAAAAAGGGATCAGTTGAATCAGATGATCAGGTTCTTTTGGCTGCAAAGATTCTACTGAGTGCTCAAGTGGACATCAGGGATCTTCATGCCAACCCCCCCAGCTTTCCTGAGAAAGAAGGATTTGCATAATGTTCAGCTGATATCAGAGCACAAATGCATCATTTGGAATAGCAGTGACTATTGTCCTGGAAGCAGCCATGAAACCCTTATTGTGTGACATCTCATGGTGCCTGCAACAACGACTTATTTATGGCACCTTTACTGTAATGAAATATCGCAAGGTGCTTCAGGAACACTATAAAACAAAGTATGATACTGAGTTACTTTGGGACAATAGGTCTGCTGAACAAAAACTCAGGGAAGTAGATTTTAATAAGTATCATAGAGGAGGAAAGTGAGGCAGAAAGATGGAAGGAATTCCAGACCCTTGGGTTCTAGACACCTTGAAAGTGTGCTGCCTATGGAGGAGCAATTAAGATTGGGAATGCATAAGAGCCCAGAATGAGAGAAGTGCAGAGATCTCAGAGGGTTGAGGGGCTTAGGGGAGATTATTGAAACAGAAAGGCCATGGAAGGATTTATAAACAGGGATGAGAATTTTAAAATCAAAACATTGCTTGACTGGAAGCCAATGAGGGTCAGGATAACAAGGGAACAGTATTTGCTGTGAGTTAAGACACAGGCAGTAGAGTTCTGGGTGTCCTCAGGTTGATGGAGGGTAGAATATGGGAGACCAGGTGAGAGTGTGCTGGGATAGTCAAGTCTAGAAGGCATGGATGAGGGTATCCACAGACAAGTTGAGACAAGGGTGAAGTCGAGCACTGGTGTGGAGGTGGAAATAAAAGGTCTTTGTCATGATGTAAATACGAGGTCAGGAGCTTAAGCCAGGATCAAATGGTACAGCATTATGTGTTCCTCAGACAAGTGTGCTACAAGTTTTTTTTGGGAAAGCTTTATCTGTATTTGTAGTCTATTCAAAATAGGGGTAAGCCTTTAACAAAATTTGGTGTAAACTGCCTGCACCTTCCCCCATTGTTTTGGCATGATTGTAAAATAAGGGTTAATATTCTTCGTACTGGCATTATTGAGCTATTGAGATCACTCATTCCGCAAGCTTCTCAGTTTGAGATGGCTGAGTGAATCATGAATATGATGAGAGCCCTTGAACTGGGAAAATTATACTAAAATGCAGATTTAAAGATAAATATTGAATTGATGTACTGTTTTCTTCAACAGAAAGCAAGCAACAAGCAGACATCATCTCTTTTGAAGCACACAAATACATGATCAGTGTTTGATCTGCCCTGTGCTGAATCACATGGTTCTAATGAAGTAAAGCGAAGCCTGCAATGTTAATAGAGCTCAAAATAAAGGCACACATTGCAAGGATTAGGTACTGTTTGAGAAGCTCTTTTTAGTTACAACAATCTAAATTAGTTTATGTTGATAACCTTGGTGTATATTATAATAAGTGCAGGCACCAGCCTAATTAGAATGCAGCATTCATGTTGTTAGGTATCCAAGTTTTATCTTTTTCTTCTCACTTGTGTTGGGCTCTGGTTCAAAACCTCACCCAAATAAATTTGCCTTTTGTGAGCTGAGTCAGTCAGGGTCAGCAGGCTATTTGGCCATGTAGTATCTCACAGCTAAACACCATTCTGGCCCTTCACAACAATGATGTCTGCAAGTCGTGTTACAGTGGCAAGTTTTTGGTTCCTGGGCTTTGTTGCATTAACTGAGAAATTAAGTGGATAGAGGCAGACTCTGTTTTTTTTTAAAGAGACCATCGCTGTTGTTGAGACTATCGCTGTTTTTCTTTATTTTTCTCATTTTTGGTTTGAACTGTGAGCTGAAGTTGAGAATTGAACTTGAAACTTTGGACAACAGCTTATTTTGGAAAGGAGGAGAGGCAAACTGATGTTTGTTTATCAGAACTGGTCCAGAAAGAGGTGATGGTCTAATGGTATAATCGCTGGACTGTTAGTTCAGAGACCTGGGTAATGTTCAGGGGAACCTAGGTTCGAATCCCACCATGGTGGATGATGGAATTTGAATTCAATAAAAATCTGGAATTAAGAGTCTAATAATGTCCATGAATCCATTGTCAGGAAAAACCCATCTGGATCATTAATGCCCTTTAACGAAGGAAACTGCCATCCTTACCTGGTCTGGCCTACATGTGACTCCCAGACCCACAGCAATGGGGCTGATTCTTAACTGCCCTCCGGGCAAATAATGGATGGATAATAAATGCTGGCCTTGCCAGTGATATCCTCATCCCATGAATGAATGTAAAAAAGATAATTGCAGGTGAATTACTGTCCTAAAAATACAGCAGATGTTTCAGCATCAGAATTTGTTATGCTCAATGACTGGCAGCGGGTTTGATGTGGCATTGGTCAATCAAGAGGAGGCTGGTGCTGGCTAGCCAGTCACAGACTATGTTGAAAAAGAAAGTGAAAACCATAGATTGAACTGGTTTCGACTGAGGTTTGGAGGGCTACAGACTGTGTGCTTGGAAACTTCAATGTCCAATGAAGGCAAACCTTTTCTTCCACACCAATCTTTGAGCTACGCGTTTAGATCTTCAATCTCATGACGCTGTACAATTTGCTCGTGGCCAGGAAATTAATCCAGAGATTATTACCTTTTCAGTTCTGCTTTCGAATTTAGCCCCTAGCTGCTCATATTCCCTCAGCAGAACCTCTTTCCTCTTTCTACCGACATCGTTGGTACTTACATAGACCATGACAACGGGATCTTTCCTCTCCCATTCCAAGTTCCTCTGCAGCCCAGATGAGAGATCCAGAACCCGGGCACCAGACAGGCAACACAGCCTTCAGGACTCTCGATTCTGACCAAATAGAACTATACTATGCCCAATTACAATTACATTTCTCTTTTCTCCCCACCCTGCCTTGAATGGCTCCCTGTACCATTTGGTGCTATGGTCAGTTTGCTCATCCTCCCTACAGCCTCCACTCTTATCCACACAGGGCACAAGAATCTCAAACTTGTCTAACAAGCTCAAGGGCTGAGGCTTCTGGAGTACTACCTTTGCCTGCCTTGCTCGTAGACACGTGTCATAAAATGTTAGATTGACTTGTGGGAGTGACAGGTGATCATTGAATTAAAGGATCCAGAAATGTAACACTTCCATTCATGGGTTAGCTATGCAGTTTGAGATTACTTTTCCCCAACTATAACACAATTCAAATGTTTTCTAACCTGTTGTTACTAATTTACTTGAGTTTAATTCTCTTTAAACTGCTTTTCCCCAACAAACTGGCAGATCTGATTAAGCTTCCTGATTATTATCGACCAACGATTAGCCATACAGACAAATTCCACTTCACACCATAGGGAAACCAATTCTGGCTCTGTGTGCAACTGAATGTGTACCCATCTCTTCGTAAATGAAGTAGAGTTTCTCAAACTGAAATTTCTGTCCTTGGACTTTCATTATCCTTTGAAGTATTTAATCCTGATAAATTTGGAGACAGAATACTATGTTTAGGTGAGCCAACTGTGATCACAGTTGTTTGTGATATCACTGTCTGTGAGGAGAGATGCTTGGCATTACGCTTTTTGTTGTCCAGGGCCGATGGGCAGG
>NC_063372.1:5337591-5355905 GCF_021869965.1 Rhincodon typus
CAGCAACTTTGTTTTTATTACACCCTTTCTAGTTGTCAAGAGTGACAATGGGCATAAAGTAAATATACTTTATTGAACAATAATATCCTATTTTACAAAAAAAGGTAATAAATGTAACCTCACCATTAATGACCAGATACTGAACTGGACTAGCCAGTTGTAAGTACAGTGGCTACAAAAGCAGGTCAGAGGCTGAGAACTCTGCCACAACTAACGCACTCCCTATTTACTATCTACAAGACACAAGTCAGAAGTATGATAGAATACTTCCCACTTGCCTGGATGAGTGCAGGTCCAGAAACAATCAAGAAGCTTGACACCATTCAGGACAAAGCAGTCCACTTGAGTGGCACCCCATCCAAAAACATCCAATCCCTCCACCACCGATGTTCAATACCGTAAATGTGTACGATCTGCAACACACACTGCAGAAACTTATCAAGGTTCCTTTGGTAGCACCTTCCAAACCCACAACCTCTTCCATCCAGAAGGACAAAAGCAGCAGATGCATGGGAACACCATCGCCTACAAGTTCCCCTCCGAGCCACTCACCATCCTGATTTGGAAATATATCATCATTCTTTCAGTGTCGCTAGGTCAAAATCTCAGCATTGATGGTATACCTACATAAATGGACTGCAGCAGATCAAGAAGATAGCTCACCACTATCTTCTCAAGGGTAACTAGGGATGGGCAGCGAATGCTGACCCAGCCAGTGACACTATATCCCATGAATGAATAAAAAAACCTGCTAATAATGTTCCAAAGATGCATTCTCTTGGCTGCAAAGAAGTCCTCAGGTTTTAACTTATCGTAGAAACAATGGTATACAGTGAACCATTTCAGAATATTGCACAGCAAATGCAGTGATTTCTTGAAACTCTTTGAAAGATGACAGTCAACACACAATATAACTGTGAGCACCTGTTGCAACTGTGGATCACATTGTAACTGGGTGTCTAGGGTTTTCTGGTGCAGTGGCAATGTCCCTGCCTTTGAGCCAGGTGACCAGGGTTCAAGTCTCACCTGTTCTAGTTGTGTGTAATAGCATCCCTGAACAGATTGATTAAAGGATATCTAAATCAATGCCCACTTCACTTGTTGCTATGGAGTATTTTAGACTTACACCAAACTACTTCTGAAGCTACCAGCTGTATTTTGATATCTGAATTGTTATAAAGTGGGGGTTGAACTCCCTCTGAGAACTAAAACTAAGACACCCAAAGAGAAGCACCTTGCCCTATAATCTGTAAAAGGAGTGTGAAAGTGGTGTACTCTGCCTTTCAAAAACTTCTAGTGGTTAAATAAAATAAATTCCTGACACTCACTTTAAAATCAACAATTAACAATTTATGTATCTAACACTTAACAGTGAACAAATTAACTAAACTATCAACAAACCAGATAAATCCCTTCTCACTTCTAACTATTCCCAAAAAGAGCAAAATTCTAATGGTATGCTGTTCCAATAAATACAATCCCCACTTCTATATGAAAAAAGAATTTAGTCTCTCAAAATTACAGCCAGATTACGTGTCTTCTGGAATGTTCTGTGCTATCTCCGTCAATTCTTCTGTCAGGTGTGCTAGCTAGTTGTACCGTGGGTACTGTGGTTATTTAGATGGTGCTTTCTCTGAGACATAGAGGAGTCTGTGAGACCCAGCGATTCTCTGTTGAGAGCTGAGGGCTGTTAACTCTGGCAGATGACAGTTAGCTCTGGGGCTTTATCGAACTGCCTCCTTCTTTTATACCCTTGATGACATATCAATATTTCTTACAATAGGATTGGTCCTGTGTTGTCAAAACCATCAGATCTAAATTTAATTGGTTTTTGGTATGTAAGTGCCTGGTTCAAATTGATTGGCTAAATTCAAAAGCTTGCTGTCTTGGTAAAACTGCTGCTTTGCCTGCTAACTGTATGGCCTTTTGATACAAACGTTTCAATTTGGGTGCTCTCTATGTACTTGCAAACTTTCAAGCTGCTGCTCACAGACATCCAGTTTAAATCTTTAAGTATAGAAAAAACACATCATCTTTGAAAGGGACCACGCAATGCTTCCCCCCCCACCTAGCATTTCACAAACATCAAATTCTAACTTCCTGCCTCCCAATCCACAAGTACTCTACCGAACTTTGCAACAGAATATTAGTAGTTATTTGCATATTTGTGTGTATTGATCTCTATTATACATTCTTAAATATACATGCACTATATATGTGTCTATTATAAATTCTGATTTACACATTTGTAGCTTTTGTATATTCCTGTTTTGTATATATTATACTTTGATACCTATTTGCAGAGAGGGTTGATTGGCTCAGTTGGCTGGACAGCTGGTCTGTAGCATAGAGTGATGCCAATAGTACAAGTTCAGTTCCTGTACTGGCCGAGATTACCATAATGGTCCTGCCTGAGGTGTGGTGAGCCTCTGGTTAAGCTCACTGCTAGTTGTCTCTCTCTGATATTATATATCTGTAGAATAGATTCAGTATGATCATGATTTATACATGAAATGTTAACCTATTAGATGCTAATGCAAATGTTGTGCACTTCCACCACCTTCTGTGTTTTTTTTTTATTGTAGGTTTGCAGCACTTGAAACTTTTTAAAATTATAGGTAAGTGGGCAGCCCATTGTTAAGGCAATGAGGAGGCTGCCTAGCTGAGTCTGTTAACAACACCTAACCACATATGAGAATGAGCAGCACAATACTTGCAGACTTTTTAAAGAAAACTCCTTACAATGCCTACTAGAACATCATTCGTACAGACATTAAACAGAAAGAGAGACGGAGTCATATGGAGTAGAAATAATCCAACCAAAAGGACTCTTAAATAAGAATGCAGAAAGTAAGATAAGTAATGGTGCTTTATTAGACAGATCAGTCATATACACGCAACAGGAATCCATGTTGAACTATAATATCTTGAACTACATGGAAATATTTTCAGTAAGAAAGCAAATTTGTAATGAACAAAAAGACTTAATAAAATTATTTTAATATCAAAATTATTTTAATTTTTAAATGATTGAAAAATACCACAGACAATCATGCAGGTAATGATGTATATCACACTAACATTTAATTGTAAACACTTACATAAATAAATCTGGGAAGTTGTCAAAATTTCAGCCAGACCAACTTTACTTCTAGTTTCCAAGATAAGCCTCATAGTAATAGTTAACATCCAAGGCTTTCTTTTCTTATATTCATCCCCACCCCAACACACCCCAACCTTTTAAAGAAAACTTTGCCTTCTTCAAAACCTCATGTTTCCACTTCAGCCCACTTCAGCCAGGAAAGCAGGATGAATAGAGCCACAACTCAGTACATTGCAAAGTTCATCCTGGAGTTAATGCAATACAGGCACCACAGAGACAGTGTATAAAAGAGAAAAAAGGAAAGTGTGAAAGAGAAAAAGACACTCTCACAATAAATAGCAACAGAGAATGAAATAGAGATGGAGAGAGAACTTGGCAATGCAACCATATATTTCTCCCGCCATCCCCAAAAGATCAGTACAGTCTCCAATAAATATTTAAAGTACTAATTGGGAAACAGAACTTTGGATTGTTAAAAGTTTGTACTGCAGCAGTTTATTTTTTTGTGTAGCATAAACAAACATTGGCAGCAAACGTGATGGATCTTTAGCAGAGTTTAAAAACAGGCTATCCCTGCCTTGCTCCAAAACTCACCACACTGCCAATTTGTGCACTTGAAATTTTCTGTAACAATAATCATATCCGTATTCTTAACTGAAAGAAGTGACATGTACAATGTTGTCTGTGTATACATAAATATACATATATATATCACACACGCACATGAGTATAACAGAGTAAATATGTGTACAAGTGTTCAGGAAAGTACTCATCCTGCCAGTTGCCACAATTTACAATCTTGGTCTGGTACTTTTCCCCCATCTGATTTTTAAAGGGTGAACTTGCAGAGCAGTACTTAGCAACCATATGGAAATGTTTCATGTTAATAGGGGCAGTGCGCTATAATAAAGGGCAAACAGAATAGTTGAAAACAGGGGAAATAAGCTTAGTATGTTACATCTTTGAATGCACTCAACATTTCAGAAAAGTTTCAGAATATGCTTTTTTGGTCTTCTGAAGCCTGCATGTTAGATTGTTTCAATATATCCTGACCCAGCTTGGCACCATTTTATGATATTTAATCAGTTTATACTCAACACTTGTCTGAAAATTATCAGGTAACATTATTGA
Source organism: Rhincodon typus (assembly GCF_021869965.1). Taxonomy (NCBI): domain Eukaryota; kingdom Metazoa; phylum Chordata; class Chondrichthyes; order Orectolobiformes; family Rhincodontidae; genus Rhincodon; species Rhincodon typus. The sequence goes on from NC_063372.1 coordinate 5,341,826, forward strand.
GCATGTGAAAAGAATATTGTGAAATAAATTTCAACATCTCCTACAGTACTGAAAATTCAAATGCTGGCTAAATGATGCCACTGAACTTCTCAGAGCCAGTTCTGTAAGATCTGCATCTGGGATTGAGTCCATCTCTTGCTCACTGTAAGAGCACAATTGGAGATTGACACATCTGATACATGACTTATGCAAGCCTTTTATTTTAGTCGTATCCAACATGATAGATCTCTTGGACACTGATTATTGGAGAAAATAACAGAGAATCTCTCCTCACAAAATAGGAAGTATTTCAAAATCTCTCCCCACATGGTAGATGCCAACAAAAGACAAATTGCTGCATATTGTAGTTCTTTATCCCCAAGTGACATTTCCCTTTAAATGTGGGCTCCTGGAACTGTCACACCTTGAATTTTCAACAGATTCTCTTGTTTGTTATAATCTAACATTGATATGCCAGAATTGTAATGTTGTTTGAACTCTCAGAATGACAAAATACAGGTTACATACCGTTAGCACTAACAATGACAAACTAGTGGGAGAACTTCATCTGATACATTCAACTCTCACGGTCCACAGTGGGGCACTTCTAGAGTCAGAGTCATACAGCACGGAAACAGGGTCTTCGGTGTAAATCGTACACACCGACCAGGTTTCCCGAACTGAGCTAGTCCCATTTGCCTCTGTTTGCCCCATATCCCTCTGAACCTTTCCTATCCATGTTGAAATGTTGTATCCGCCTCTACCACTTCTTCTGGCAGCTCGTTCCATATATGCACCACCCTCGAGGTTGCCCCTCAGGTCTCTTTTAAATCTTTCCCCTCTCACCTTAAACCTATGCCCTCTAGTTTTGGACTCCCTTACCCTAGGGAAAAGACCTTGGCTATTCACCTTATCTACGCCCCTCGTGATTTTATAAACCTCTCCTACGCTCCAGGGAAAAAAATCCCAGCCTATCCAGCCTCTCCTTATAACTCAAACCTTCCAGTCTTGGTAACATCCTTTTAAATCTTTTTTTGCACCCTTTCCAGTTTAATAACATCCTTCCCTTAGCTCGGTGGCTAGAATTGTATGCAGAACTCCAAACGTGACCTTACCAATGTCTTGTACAGCTGTACCATGACATCCCAAATTCTGTACTCAATGTTCTGATCACCATCCTGTCTACCTGTTGGCACTTTCAAGGAGCTATGTACCTGCAGCCCTAAGTCTCTCTGTTTGGCAACACTCCCCAGGGCCCTACCATTAACTGTGTAAGTCCTGCCCTGTTTGTCTTATCAAAATGCAACATCTTAACATGGAGTTGCTGGCGTTTAACATTTTGTTCCTCTTGTAATTTATTGGTCTCTTCATTTTCTAACTATAACCCCAAGTTTGTGAATTCCAACAGGATTATTCTACAACTCAGTAACAGGATTGGAACTTCAGATAGCATTTTGTCAAAATAATGGGTTAACTTGCATATCTGTGAATTCCATGTTAGGTTACAACTAGGTGACTGGTATTTGCAGACATCAGTCCTGATTCTGGGACCATAAAAATTTCGGCTTTGATGATTTGTACAAGGTCTCCGAAAATTCATTTCACTGTTTGTTTTATGCAAATCAGATCGTACAATCATTTCCTGAATTGTCACCTGATAATTCAGGAAAAGCCAACAAGTTGCAATACATTTCAAGCGAATGAGAGACTATAAATAAGCTTATTCAAAAATGAGACTAAATCAATTCAAGACAATAAGCTAAATGTAACTATCATATTCATGTGAATAGGGCCATTTGTCATTTGGTACTGCAATTTGACCTTATCGCCATGGCAACACAATATCCAGTACTGTACACAGTAACATTCTATGCATGAGATCATCACAAAATATAAAATCTGATTACATGCATACATATGCATACTCTCACACATTATACTTCAGTCATTGGATCAATATTTTTGACACCATGAAAATAAGATGCAAATAAGAAGGGATACACTTCACTTCTTTTCGGTTAAACAACAATCTCCCTGGTCCTGGATGTAAGGTCAATAAGTTGAGCCTTTACACAATTATTTGAAAGAAAATCAAAAGTGACTTTCTGTCTGCAAGGTAAATTTCACTGACTGTCCTCTGGAACTTTAAATCTTGTAAAAATGGTGTAAATTGCACCACCAAAGGTTGCAGTGGGTGATCAGACAAATTCACACACATATTAATGGCAAATAACAATTTCTGTTATTTGCAGAGTTCATGGACTCTTAGAAATTTCAGCACAGAAGGAAACCACTTGGTCCATCAGGTATGTGCTAGCTCTACATTTTCTTGCGCTTGCCCTTTACCCATTTTAACAATTTTCTTCAAATTATAATTTTCTAAAGTATCATACTGCAGCTTCAATTACCACTTGTGGCACTGCAACCCATATTCTAATAACCCTTGCACAGAAAAATTTTTTTTAACCTCCCCTTTTATAATCATAAGACAAACAATGAGGATCTTCTTGAAACTTCTTTCATAATTTTGGACACTTCTATTTTATAAACTCTCACCTTCACTTCTGTATTCAACGAATTCAGGCCTAGATCTTCAAGCCAACCATAACTTTCTAGCCATGGTATCAACAGAGTGAATTCATGTTGCAATGTTTCCAATGCTCCAATATAATGGGGTGTTCACCACTGCATAAAACTGCACTTGCAGCCTCCCCAATATCTTGTACAGTTTTTTTTTGTACTCGGTACCCCTTTGGAGAAAACCTAGAATTTCAACATTCAGTTAGATCAGTGCTGGCAGAAATACTGAAATTCAAGATCAACCAGAGAGTAAGTGAATACTCAGAAGAAGATAAGCTGATTAAGGAAAATTAGCACAGTTCTGTGACAGATGGCTCACGTTTAACCAACACTGGATTAATTTGACAGGGCAACTCACATGGTGGCTAGAAGAGTATAAATAGATGTTTTAAATTTAATTTTTTTTCTAAGACTCTGCACGAGGTATTGCTAACTAACACTGATGAGTATGGAATTGGAGATAGCCTGTTATATGGATAGGAACCTGGTTGGGAGGTAAATTGGTGCTTGAGGGCCTAGATTTTCAAATATAACTTTAGTTTTGGAATAAAGGAGAGCATATCTAAATGTTCATGTGACACTGGGCTGGAAATTATAGTGAATTGTGAAGAAAAGACAATTGCAAAAGGACCACAAATTGTGTGTGTGAGTAGTTCAGTGGCAGATGTAATAAAGTGCAAGGTTGTACATTATGGATACAAGAATGGGAGTAAAATCTAAATGATAAAGCAAAGCACTTCAGTATCCTAGTAGTCATTAAAAACTTGCTCAGAGCTGCAAAGGAGATCAAAAAGCCAATAGATTGCTGGGCTTCATCTCAAGAGATTCAGAATATAAAAGCAAGGAGGTACTACTACAGTTATAAAGTGCTGGTTAGACTTTATTTGAATACTGTATTCTGTCCTCAGAGTACACCTTAAGACGGATGTACTGCCACTGAGGAAAGTCCAGTAATGATTCATCAAGGTACTAAATAGGATGAATAAAAAAAATTATAATGAGCAACTAAGCAAACTTGAGTTATATCCCCTGGAATAAAAGCATGTTACAGGGTGTTTAAAACAATTGAGAGAATTGGCATGAAAGATAGAAGGAATGACTTATCCCTTGAGTTGGGGAACCTAAAAAAAAGGGACATATTTTGAGTTAAACTTCTTTAAAATTATAATCTAGGGAGAATGTCCGATGAAGTGTATGTTATTCCTCACAATTTGCTATACCCCTTAATTCGGTATCATCAGATTTTGTTGTTGGTCCCTCAATGGCCAGTTTCAAATCCTTTATCTGTATGCAGAACAATACAATACTACCAAAGATCCCTTGAGCATCCCATTAATGACAGGAAATCCAATTATTTCTATGCTTTGTTTTCTATCCATAAACCATTTCTCCATCCATGCCACATTTGCCATTAATATCATAGGCCTTATTTTCACAAGTTTTACATGTGTCACTTTATAGTATGTTTTCAAAGTTCAAATATGTCAGCTCATTATTTCCCCATCTATAAATTTGGTAATTTCCTCAATAGACTTAAATTAGTCAAACATAATCTGGCTTTTACTGTGCTGACTGTCCTTGATTAGCCCATACCTTTCGAGGTGATTCCTAATTTTAATGCTAGTTTCCAGCAGCAGTAGGAGGAAAACTAGAATACAGTTTAGCATAATTATTTAATATTGCAGTACAAATGACCCAGTGGCATTTAGTATCATGAGCTGAGGGACAAATCAATACAGAAATAGCAGTTATTTCTCTGTTAGCATGTGGAACATAGTAAAGGAAACAAGTTATGTTTTTTCTAATAGGGAAAGGAAAAGGGTTGGCCAGTGAGACTGGTGCTATAATGAGGGAAGATGTACTGACTTCAGATTCAAATTGTTCAGGGATGCAATTGTTCAGGATCAGGTCAGTGAAAGAATTATTGTAATGACATTTAGATTAAAATTATTCAGTACTTTACATCCAAAATACAGAAAAATTGTTTAACACTGAATGTGGGGATAGACAATTACAACACGGTAAATATTTGCTGAATGTTAACAATTTCACATCTAATTTTCCTAAAGTAAAAGATGCACTAGTGTGATCTTGTTATTTGAATAAATTGCTAATTAATTTTCAAACACAGGATGTGGGCATTGCTGGTTGGACCAGCATTTATTGCCTAGAGAGTAGTTAAGAGTCAACCAAATTGCTGTGGGTCTGGAGTCCTTCCTGAAAGGACATTAGGTTTTTCCTAACAATTGACAATGGTTTCATGGTCATCTTTAGACTCATAATTCCAGCTTTTTATTGAATTCAAATCTGTCATGGCAGGATTTGAACTTGAGTCTGCAGAACATTACCTGGGTCTCTAGATTATTAGTCTAGTGATAATGCCAATAGGCTATCACCTCCCCATTAAAAAAGCCACTAAGGTACAAGGGCTTTGTGACACACGCTCAGGCAATACAACCTCTCAACACAATCTAGAGTTTACTATTTGAAGACTGATATTGACACCAGTGCCCATTTATAGAGAATAGACACATGAGTAAATTTCCTCTCAAAATGGGGAAATACTTGTTTTCCTTTGTAATTAATGACCCATTTAGAAAACCTCAGAACACAGGGCTTTAAAATGTGGCATTTATGAGAATGCATTTTTGTTAGTTATTAATTATGGGGAAAGCTCATAGCATTTCTTTGTTCAGGAATATTTCCCCCTCTTCCCTGCCCATCCCTGCAATTACATAACTTTCACCAAAATGGATTATTAAGTTACATGAGCATCACAGGATTGTGTACTTTGCAGTTCTAGCCTGTTTTCCTTCTCACAAAGGAAATGACACACCTTCCAAATTATTAGCAATTGAATTGCAAAACCACCTCAATTAATGGTGCCAGTATTATTTTGCTGAGGAGATTTTTAGCAACCATTTGGTCAGCACATGACTCTTCATTATTATTCATAACTGCTCTTAACATCACAATCTGAAGGCTTTTCCTTTTTCCAATAAATGTTAGCAATAGAAAACCATTCTGGGCATGCATTCTCAGCACAAAGCCTTCTTGGATCAGCTTTCACAGCTAGCTACTGTGTGAAGTTCCAATAGTGTGCTAACCTCAGAAAATCACCCTGTGCCAATGTAACATTTTCCATTTTATACACTAGCCACCCAGACTGCCAACTTGGTAAGATGGCCAAACTATTGATGTTATCTGATTCTATACCAACTGGGAACTATTTGGAAATGACCCAAATACATTAAATTAAATTCTAACATACAACAGATAGAGGTGACATTTAAACCCGTCAGTCTGGGGTGAGGTTGACTCGACATTTCAGGGGTGAAAGGAGATATCTAGCCAATTTGTATCACCCAATCCATCACCATTGGAGAGCTTGGTGATTAGAATGCTTCACGCAAAACTATTTGGGTAGTCTTCACACAGTTGAAATAATAAATTAAATACATAGAACATCACAGGTTTCAATGCAATTTTAGTTAGTGACAAACAAGGCAAAATCATATAGTATGGTGCCCAAATCAGCTAATAGTATCTCCACTGTATCCAGTGGCTGCTCTCAGCAAGTGCAAAACATCCACCAAATAATATTTACCTTCCATGGAAGAAATTATGAAAATTAAGCCATAATGGGAACTTGATATTTGAGTTGTATTATGGCAGCTGTACTGAAATTCTCAAATCAAATGACATAGGGAACTGCAGATTATTAGAAAGCTCTGGAAAGGCCTGCAGCAAGCAAAAGCTGCTTTCCCTTTAAATATGATCGTAGCCGTTGACAAAATGTGTAAAGAAAGTAGAAAGTATGTTAATAGCGCAATAAATCTTAAAGCATGGCATTGACAGTAGCATGGAAAGAAATCCACTTGTTCAAGGATCAATCTCAATATATTTTATCCTTGACCATTCATAGGTGGAAAATTTCAATTTCAGCAGGCAGTTTCTATTAGTCACATTGTGCAACAGTCTCAATATCAGAATTCAGTTGCTTCTCTAAAAACACTTGTTTTGATGAAGAGTCTCTATACAAAACATTAATATACATTTTGCTTGGATGCTGTCAGATCTGCTGTTTTTTTTAAAGCATTTTGTCTTTATTTCAGATTCTCAGCATTTTCAGGTTTATTTCAAACAACCAATCTTTATGGTTACTGTATTCTTGCCATTATCAATATGGGAGTTTGCCTTCTTTTTTCCTTAAAATTGGCTATTGATGGGACTTTAAATGTACTGAGGTGACCAAGCAAGGAAAGCCCTTTATTGGATTTCAGCAACTCTTATTTATTGGCTTATTGACTTCCATACATGAAGTTGTACATATCCTGTCATCTATGGAAAAAAATTGTGTTACCGCAGTAATCCGAACTAAATAGGTGATTTTGCGCTTAATTGGGATCATGGCAAAGTAATAGATGCATTCAGCACATCTCAGCAAAAATACGGGCTGGCAATAGTGATACACGACCCTCACTCTACATGACAGAGCTGCTACAAAGTCAGAAGAATCAGAGAATAAGAATCAATAATAGCAATATTTTTGATCTAAAAACATTCTTGGATGTGCTTGAACTAACATTTCCCTTTCCTTTTTCGTTCAATTGAATAAAACTGCGGCCAACAGTCTTTTCACTTGCATCTCTTATCATTTCAATCTAATAGCAGTTTTTTTTTTATTATTCTTGTCTTAGTGCCATCTTTTCCTTTCAACATAGGTGTTTTATTGCCAAACGTCTCCTGGGATGAATGGATTCTCCTATGATAGATGACTGAATAAATTGGGTCTATATTACTGGAGTTTAGAAGAATGAAAAGTAATCTCATTGATACATAAGAATCTGAAGGGTTTTGACAGGGTCGATACTGAGATTATTACCCCCCTGGCTGGGGAATCTAGAACATGGAGGGGGAGAGGGAGCACAGTCTCGGGACAAGGGGCTGATCACTTAGGACTGAGATCAGATGAAATTTCTCCACTCAGAGGGTAGTGATTCTTAAGAGTGGTTTGCCTAAGAGGGTTGTGGATGCTGTGTTGTTCAACATAATTAAAGCTGAGATATCCAGATTTTTGGGACCAAATTTGAAACCCGGAGGAAGGAAAGGGCAAAGAAAAAGGTTTACAGTTTTGAGACCCTAGGAAAGAATAGGTTTGCATTGAGGGCCAAGATAAATCTTGTTTTCAGCACAATGGGTAGAGCATAATGTATTTAGAGCTGAGAAGGAATTCATAGGAGCATAAATAAAAGAGACAGCAATAACTAAAGGGAGATATTGGATACTGGAAGCGATAGAGGGGCCAGGTAGAAGTATTAACAGCACAAAAACAGGCCTTTTGGTGTTTATGGTTGTACATGAACTGCCTCCCTCTCCCTTCATCCAATCCAATGATGTCCTTTTTTTTAACCCTTTCTTCTTCAGATTCATATCTCTCTTCCCTTCAAATGCACCTAAACTAAACCCCTTAACTGCTCCCTATGGTTGCAAGTTCCACATCCTAACAACCCACAAGGCAACGAGGTTTATCCTGAATTCCCTCCTGGATTTTTTAGTGACTATTTTATATTGATGGCCCCTAGTTCAGATGTGGCTCACAAGTGGAAGTGGAATTTGATAATTATCCTATCAAAGTCTTTCGTAGGGCTGGATTTTGATCCTTGAGTCGGGCAGCAGGAGTTCAGCAAATTTCCTGGCTCACCAACTATCTCAGGCAAAAGTGCTCACAAGAATGGGATCTTCATTGCCAAGTTGGGGATGTAGGATGGAGTTGGGCCTGGTGGGTGCTCGCTGCAGCTGGACCAGCCAACCTTGGAAAAACTTGCTGGGATTGTCAGGTGGTGAGGCAGGTTGTTCAAATGACCCACCTCAGCGCTGTGCCTCAGTAATAATAAACACAGAAAGTCCCTTCAGCCCTCACCCTTCATACTCCCTCCATTCCCACACATTCCATGCCTCCTCGTGTGGGGGCTGGTAACCTGTTCCAGCCCACATCTTTAAAAGTGCCTGGTGAAAATTGGAAAACCCTAGGAATGGGGTTGGGAATCCTGAAATCAGTACTTGCCTGCCATTTTAAAAGGGATCCCAAGTCACCCTGACTCCCTGAAAATCCAGGCTATAATCTTAAAGACCTCTATCAAAGCACCCCATCAGCCCTTTTTTTTCTAGCCAGTTCAGTCTTTCCTAACAGGTATAACCTTTCAGCTCTAGGATAGTTCTAGTAAACCTTTTTTGCAGTGCCTTTCTTTCTTATAATAATATGGAAACCAGAACTGTTCACAGTAGTCCAAGAATGTTCTAACCAAGGTTCACGGCAAAATTAACTTCTCTTCATTTCAATTCTATCTCTCTAGAGATGAATGCCAGCGATTTTGTTTTTTGGTAATGGCTTTAATAACCTGTGTCATGTTTGTAATGATTTGCATATTTATATCTCTAGATCACTGTTTCTCTCTCCAGTTCAGACACTTGTTTTCCATGGAGTATGTGGCCTCTTTATCCTTCCTATCAAAATTTAATACCTTGCACTGATATATATTGAATTAATTTGCCACAGTCCCCAATTCAGTGTCACCTGCAAATTGTGAAATTGTACTTCTGGTGCCTGGGTCCAAATCATTAAATGAAAATTGTAAACAGTGGATCCAGCCCTGATCCTTGTGGAACATCACTTACCACCATTTGCCAATCTGAGTAGCTACGATTAATCCTTAATCTCTACTTGCTGTTTACTATTTATTCTTCTGCTTGTCCCCTTAACTCCACATGTTCTCCAAATCACCTATCAAACAATTTTGTTTTGTATGCTGTCCTGATAAAGGTTCAAGCTTTTCAGTCCTTTCAATACCCAAGTGATCAAACATCTTCTCCTGGAGCAATACCTTTTGAATTCCAAACATATCGACTTTAGATACATTATATCTCAGCTGGGCTACAAGACGGAGGATTTGTCCGTGACCAACTGTTCAACAACAGAAAAGTCAGGGAACCCGAAAAATTATATGGACACACAACTACCATAAGATCATGATGTAAATGCAAAATATAAGATTACCCTGTTTTATCAGTGCACATTTAGGATAGTCAAATTTATTTTTCTCAGCTCAGAAATATGTTTAGGGTTATGTTTGCCTTTTAAAACAATGCATGGAATCAAGCAGGTGATATGGACAGTATTAAGAATCATAGAATCCCTACATACAAACAGGCCCTTGGCCCACAAGTCCACACCGACCCTTGGAGCATCCCACCCAGACCCATTCCCCTATAACCCACTCTACATTTCCCTGAACTCTGTGGGCAATTTAGCATGATTTAGCATGGCCAATCCACCTAGCCTGCACATCTTTGGACTGTGGGAGGAAACCAGAGCACCCGGAGGAAACCCACACAGACACGGGGAGAATGTGCAAACTCCACACAAGCAGTCACCCGAGGGTGGATTCGAACCCGGGTCCCTGGCGCTGTGAGGCAGCGATGAGTCACCGTGCCGCCCTACGAAGAAGACATGGGAATTTAAGATGCCCACTCAAAACAATGTGCATTGCAAATGACAAACAGAAATGGGCTGTCTTGCAAAAAGAATAAAACATGAAGCTTGTTTCAATCTGAAAATCATAAAATTTGTTAACTCAATGAAGCGAGGGAAGTCACTGTTAGCAAAAGCTGGACTGAGAATAGAAGAAGGAGGAATCCACCCTGAAGAAGATGCCCAAGACCAAATTAACCATGAGAAAAGGGACAAGCTGTTGGCCTGGTCTTGAGAAGCAAGTGTTGGAATGGATCCTCAAAAATAGTTAGAATGGTTACATCATCACCAGAAATGCACTGCATACTAACACACTTAAATGGGCTAAATCAAACCCGGAGTCCAGCAAAGATTGCAGTGCAACGGAGCAAAAATGTCTCAAGTTGCAGCAGAAGATAGATGATCAGTTTCCAGCGATTCCTCTGATAGGAGCAAAAACACATGTACCCATTAATGTCACATTGGCAACATAGATAAAATGCCCATGAATTTTTACATGCTTAACAGCCACACTGCGAGTGAAAAGATTCTAAAACAGCTCAATTGAAAATTGCCAAACATGAGAAGATGAATGGATCAATAATATGTGGAATAAACATCTCAGTGGCCCATGTAAAGAATGCTGCTTAACAGTATAGGATATGTGCTGATCCCATATAAGCAAAGAGATCAAGAGGTGCCTACAAAGAAATAAAACCCAAATTGCAGTTATAGAAGGTGTTTTGACATGCATTGTAAAATCTTTGGATGTGTGCCCCAACATGCCATTCAACAATCATCTTTGTGCTAAATGGAATAGGAGGATGGTTGATGGAGAAAAAAACCTTCTCAAAAAGTAAAAATATATATGCTGCTCTGCTTGGTGTTCCATGTGGTTTTATCATCAAGTTATGGGATTGCTGTTCATGCATTAATTATTTGCAGATCATTTAAAAAATGTGGCATTTCCAATTCAGTGGATGCAGATTGATTTTTCAATCAGTGGATGCAGATTGATTTTTCAATCAGTGGATGATTTGTTGTGGAGAAATGATTATGAAACCAAAATTGCCATCGCCAAAGTGACTCAGAACTCCTGAACTGTTTGCATTGGATATCAAAGACAATGAATTTGATGATTTGTAAAATGTTCTGATCATGATTCATGCTTTGCTTATAGAATTAATCAGTTCAACAAAACTTGACGATTTGAGTTACTCATTTTCTTTTTCATATTTCAAAATGCAATTACCAAAACTAGTGGTTCACAATTTAAAGTTGGCATAAAAGTGTTTTGAAGGTTCTAAGATTGATTTATATGCCACTTTCTGTGGAATGCTGAAAAGCAAGGAGGACGTTTTCTGTTGTAAATATAGCTCCGAGCTGGATGGGTGGTATCTAAGGAAAAATCCACAGCTTGGAAATTCCTGCCCTTTAAAGGAATAAATATGGAAAGAAAAAATACATGCAAAGATATCACAGTGTACCACACAACTTTTGAAAGTGTGTTTTAAAACCCTTGTTATGTGGTTTTGTAAATTTAGACCATTTATAAAAACCGAAACATTGCCCTAGCCTGAGCATCTTCCAGTAGAAACATCTTTCTGATATCATTTGTAATATTGAATGGAAAAGAACATTCATATAAATGATGACAGAATGGCACTCTGTGTCATCATAATGCCTTGCAGTGGGGAATAAGACGAAACATCATTGTCCAAATCAGTTTCTTACTGAAGATTTGAAAGATATCCAATGGTATTCATTACGTTGAAACATATCATGTGCACTTGACTTTATTGTGTTAAAAACAACACAGCTTTGCCAGATCTGCTAGCTCCCCAAGCAAAGAAACATTTCGCCAAACACATTTTTTCATATAAACTTTTCTTCTTTAAATTGTACAGTGGATTACAAGTGAAATATTTGAAACATAAACAAAGACCTACTCCAAAGAGCGAATTGGGAATGCTGATAGAATTCTGCCTCCTTAAGTTTTGATAACTAGACAGGCAGAAATTGTTTCCACTGGCAGGGAGTCAGAGAGCACTGATTAATGCTGTTGGCAAAAGAACCAGATAGGTAATGAATGGAAGTTTTTCAGGCAGCAAGTTGTTATGAAATGGTGGGAGCAGATTCAGTCTTAACTCTGAAAAAGAAGCTGGATATACTTGAAGGGGAAATAATTTGCAGGGCTATGGGGAAAAAAAACGCAAAACAATTAGACTATAGCTTTTTCAAAAAAGCTTGCACAGATATGATGGGCCAAATGGTCTCTTCTGTACTGCATGATTTTATGTTTCTCAGAAACAGTCACCTTTCTAGTTTCTTAGTGTTAATTCCACTTGTTTGTTCAACATGTGCAAAATGGTTCAGTTGTCATGTCACCATTCTAGAGCCAGCTCCCCCCACCCCCTTCCCACTGTGGTTAGCGTAGATTTGCTGCAGTGACAATTTACAATACTTTGTCCGCGTTGCGCTATGTGAGATACATTCCTCCTCAAGCTGCTCTGCTTACTAATGACCATCTCTGTTCACAGGGGAGATAGTTGTGGCGATCCAAGCAGAACAACAAAATCCCACAAATCAATCACTTGCAGAAACTGTGGACTTTAATCAACGTGTATGATTAATTTGCTGCTTCACTGTGGAATAATGAAGCTGGAAGTTTAGCAATACACATTGTGAAGGAGGAGCCAGAATGGCAAGAACTTTGTACCACCTGGCGACCAGTAAGCATTTTATATGGCTCACCGTGCAAAAAAAGGCCAGAATCCTGACCCTACATCCTACATCATGTGGTGTGTCACCAATATAATGTTAAAGTGAACACTAAAAAACTATAATATTTCTGAAATCTAAGTCACTAACTCTAGTTCTCAGACTGTCCAAGGTGAATTACAATGTAGTAATCTAATCTTTGTTTCATTTTAACACTCAATGGTATCATTTGCAAAACCTTGTAATGCATTGTCTGGTGTCATAGAGTCATAATCATAGTATTACAGAACAGAAAGAGACCCTTCAGCCCATTATGTCCATGCCAGTCATCAAGCACCTATCTCCTCAAATCCCAGAATCAGAACTGACTCATTACTCCAGCTGTGGCCTAACCAACACCCTACACAGCTTCATCACTGATATCAGTTAAATAAAGTTCAACGCTAATGGGAGCTGGTGTCACAATTTACAGTTATTGATATTACTCAATGTTAAGCATTGCCCATTTTCAAATAGTCTCCAAAGCATTATTCTAGAGAAGATGGGAGGTATTTTGAATGCAGCACTTTTGTTATTCTGTGTGTTTGCTGTCATACCCTACTAGCTGATGTTTGCTTCCTCTTGCTGGAGAGCAAAGAAAGGGAATGGGAATGTCACTAAAATTAACTGCATCAACACGCTACAGTGGAACAGGTGGCTGATAACTGGCTCTTGAGCCATATCAGGAATCCACTGGAGAGTGCACATTAAGTAAAATGTAAATACATTCTGTATGGTTAGTCTAGGTCTACATTGACTCAAACATATACATGCTGTAAACTCCGTCACATCTGTGAAGAAGCTCCTATTTGAGAGAAAATTAAAGGCTCTTTCATTTATGTGTTGTCTTATCTCAGAAATGTTTCAAACAATTTCACAGAAAGGTATATGCAGCAGCTATTTTGCGCACAGAAAGATTTCCCAGGCAATAACGAGATGCATGACCCAATCATCTCAGGATGATGGAAGGAGGTTTTTTGGCCAACACTCTAGGGGAACGCTAGACTTCTTTCAGTTATGTCAACGGAAACTTTAACCCATTGTCAAAATGCTAATACCTAAGATAAAGACCAGAAGTGACTGGAAGAACTTACAAGAGTAAATTTGCCTGCCTGGCCTCTGACAATCCTTTTTGCTCTGATACCCATAGAATTCCTTATTAACTTTGTACTTTAGAATAAAAGCAGTAACAAGACGTTTTAAATTGATCTTTGAGGCTGCTGGTAGTACAAAGAGATGTACTATTTAGAT
>NC_063372.1:5356405-5369017 GCF_021869965.1 Rhincodon typus
CTGGAGGAAAAGAGAAGTCAATGTTTTGGGTATTACTCTTCATCAGGACTCCTGGCTTGCTGTGTTCATCCAGCCTCCTGTTTGCCTACATGGTATTCAGGAATTCAGCTTGTACCTAAATTCCTCTACACCTTTTTGCACAAAACTTTCTACACTAGACCTGAACTAAATTGCCATGAACTTAAATATAGCTGAATGGGCAATTAAATTACATGTGGGTTTGTCAAGCTGCATAGTATCTGTTTTCTAAAAAAAATACTTAGTCTTTTGCACTAATTTTAAGAAATGATTTCCACAGTACAATGTTGCTGCTCAGTGTGTGACAGGAACATTCAGCACTGTCTAGGACTGCACTTTCTAATATGATGTGTCCCTGAGTCTACTGTTGACAGGTCCCAAGACATCAGCTGTCAGCACCAATTGTTGATTCACCCCCTTCTTCACTTTCTCAACACATGATCAATCGTGCAGCTTAAAAGAGGCATTTTGCTGTTCTTCAGAGCTATATATAAAGAAAACTATCCCGCATGTTGCCTTGTTTGCTGTTGTTAAGGTGAAAGATGACTAGAAGATGCAGCAATTTTCTTTATGTGCACCCAAGAATTTATCCAGAGTAACCTAAGGACATGTCAGGTGGCATCAGACTACATTGCCTCACTGAATTGTTCAGAACTGAGATTAAATAATGATCTCCTATCAGGGCGAAGTTCTTTTGGCACCTTTCTTGCTACACTGCACCACAGACAAGAAAAAGACAAACTGTAGCTTACAGGTCTCACCATTATAACATTACCATACATATTATCTTTATTTCATACCATAGTAGCCTAAGACACTCTAAACCTTCCTGTATTGTTTCTTCTGAGCTACTGTTCCATGTGCTCCTTATTTTCTTTTTATGCTCATTCTGCAGATATTAGGCCACATTTTTCTCAGATCCTCAAAATATGGAACTCTTCATTTCCCTCATCTCCTCTTCCTTCAATTTTCAGGCTTTTAAAACCTGAGTCTGGCATTACAAAATCCATACTTCTCATTCTACCTTGTCTTCGAACCTTGATTGCGTTCTGTATTAAAGACCTTTCACGTTCATCTCTTCATTTTGCAGCGTTTAAAAATTGCTGCCATAATTGTTTTAGGCAATTCACATGGGACACATTTCTAATGGGATCTTTATTCATGTCCAATTTAATGTAGATTTAAAAATCATAACCAGCATAAAAATGGCATTGAAACTTGAATATGGATTCATGTAATGCTCTAATTTCTTGGTCATTATCATTGCATAGCTTCTCAAAGCCCTGTTAATTAATCCTTTCAGTTCTATAACGCTACAAGCTGGCTCATTGTATTCTATTACTGTGGGGAGACTTCACTGAACAGCATGCAATGTAAAATCTGACAACAGAATATGCCTCACATGCAAATTGATCCCCCATGCTAGTGCACACTGTTTATGCCAGTGTATGTAATATTCACAAAATGTATTCATCGATGAAAGATAAGTCATTAACATAGGCACTACTTCCCCTGCTCTCATACTTTATCTCCTAGTTGGCAAATGATATCTAAGGGAACCTAGATCGGCTAACAATATATGTGGCAGAGGAGTTAGCACGAGGACAGATACACAAACCATGGCATGGGTAGGCAGTCAAATCTGTACCATTAATCTCTGAGGCAAATGATTTTATACAGAATTATTATTATTTACTGCAGACTGGGTAAACTGAGTTCTTGTCATAGAAGGGCATTGATATTAGACAGCAACACAAATAATGCTGATAATTAAGAAGATTTGTAACTGACAAACTCTCGCTACTGCAGAATGCCAGTATGTCTTGCGCTACAGAGAAACAAATCACATTGATTGTCTGGGACGTTCTAATCTCTAATTAACATTGTGATCTGTGAACATTTTGATATATTTGCACATTAGGAACACAAACACATGAAAATCTCTTGTCACACACCACAAGTTTAACATGGATATCACCATTAAGCATTGAAGCATCATGTGAATATTACAGAAAGCGCACAGAATCGGCACACCACCTTGACTTCAATGAACAAACATTTCGTGTGTCCTGCTTATTACAGCACTGACAGAGTCTTGTCATTAATATTATTTATCGACAGGATTTGCCATAGAATCATTAAAATTTCAACACAGGAAAAGGCCATTTGACCTGTCAGTGCTAATTCCACATTGCAGTTGTTTAATCCTATTTCTCTGTTCTTGCAACCTCTCATGCTTTCTTTTAGATATTTATCCAACTGTGAAGGAGTTAATAGCTACTTGAAGTAAGGTATGCCATAGCCTAAACTCTTCAGGGGGAAAAAAAAATTGCTTGTAACCTTCCTCTTTATAATTCAGTATTGATTCTATTGATATGGTTAGATAAAGGAGAGTGTGAGGAAGCTCATGTAGATCATAAACACCAGCATATAGACCAGCTGAGCCAAATCACCAGTTGCTGTGCTATAAATTCAATGTCATTCTAATTTTAAGCTTCTTGGTACTTGTATGACCTTTTGTAAGAAAGTCACCATCAGGAGCATGCATCAGTGGGAAAGCTCAGTGGAGTAGACTGTGAATGTGTATAAAGCTCTCTCACATACATAGTACATGCTCCTGCCAAAAGATAGAGTGAAAAGGTATGCACACTCGATGAAAACTCAAAGACCTAAAACATTAACTCTGTTTCTCTCTCCACAGATTCTGCCAGACCTGCTGAGTTTCTCCAGCATTTTCTGGAATTATTTCAGATTTCCACCATCCACTGTATTTTGTTTTTGTATGCATATTAGATCCTACTTAGCGTCAAGACCAGAAGATGTCACTAATTTAAAAAAATAGCCACCTGCAGTTCCCTCCCTAAATCTCTGTTTTTCTCTCCTCCTTTAAACCTACCTCTTAGACCAAGCTTTTATATCCTACATTAACTGAGTGTCCATTTTGTCTGATTATGCAGTTATGAGGTGTCTTCGGATTTCTTACTATGTTAAAGGTATTATACAAATGCAAGCTATTCTTATTGGTTATAGAGAAAAACAAAACTCCCATGATTGGGTTAGGGTTAGCTAACCCTACCCCAACTCCCACACTATTTCCATATTTCTGTGACATTCCCAGTAACTGTCCTTGAAAGAGATCCCTTATACACTAATGAGAAATAATCTAAATATGATAAACAATAGCTGAGAGTTTTAAATTAATGAAATCAGTTTTTGCCAAAAAATATTCTCAGTTACATGTTAAAGCCTTTTTCCCACTGGATCAATCCGAACACAAAGAGATTCCCCTACTAGATTAAAGATAACACAGTGTGGAGCTGGAAGAACACAGCAGGCCAGGCAGCACCAGAGGAGCAGGAAAGCTGATGGTTCGGGTCGGGACCCTTCTTTTTCTGAAGAAGGGTCCTGACCCGAGACGTCAGCTTTCCTACTCCTCTGATGCTGCCTGACCTGCTGTGCTCCTCCAGCTCCACACCGTGTTATCTCAGTCTCCAGCACCTGCAGTTCTTACTATCTCCTCCAATAGATTAGTTTGTTAGAGCAACGAGGAACAAAGCAGGAAGATCCCAGGTACAATCTCAAGTTTATGTGGCATTTGCTGATCTAACCTAGGGTGTGCTTTCATTAGGAAAGACCTGCCAGAGTTCTTTCTTCTGATTTCTGTCCTCTTAGTCTGCTGTCTTTGGGTGAAAATGCGATGAGGCAATGGTGCGGTGCCAAACTCTCAGGTGAATGGCTGGTTCAGATCTGCACCTGAACAATGATGCCATACAAATAAGTACTGGATGGCAACTGTGGCCTTTAGATTGATTCCCCAGCACAGAATTAATTTGTTCAACATAGGAAGAAGGAAAGGATCATTTGGGGGATACTTGTAGGGGGGATAGCATGGACATGTAACTAAGTAGCAAAAACAAATGTTCCAGTATGTGGAATCCTATTTACTTTGCAATGTAATTTCAGAGAATGATTAAAAGGGGAATGCCTAAAGAAAACTGCTTGGATTCACTTTGACTACTAAATAGGAAAATTCCAATCTGGCTTAAATCAAATAGAACTGTCTCATATTGTCCAAATATTGACTGATGCTGAGGTAGCACTAGTGAAAGATTGCTCAGAGAGCTGGTGGAACAATCAATAGTTGTTTACAATCCCCAAGGCTCAATAGTCATTTAATGCCGAGAATTAAAGAGTTGACATGTAGACCAACATTTGGACGTGTTGCTTATAATCTCTGGAACTGGTTTAAAATAGAAACAAAAAATTTTAATGTACAAATTTCAGTCTGTTCTGCTAGTACAATACTTTAATAGCCGGTATAAAATAATGCAATCAGCCAGGCCATGGGAATGGAAATTGTTAACAATGATCTATTTCTAAGAATTCAAACATTGAATTCATTCAAATCCACGGTCCATAAAATACAAAGTGGGGAAAAAAATAACAAAAAATAAGAAAAAAAATACTGCAGATCAGGGCAGCCATCGCATGAAAGATTGTGTGGGTTCCCTCTTCAAAACCACACAATGTGGGTGAAGAAGTTCCTTTATAGTGCTCACAAAGAAAATTCAGGGAATGCCAACCAACAAACAATATGTTGAAAATATCAAAATACCATAACATTCTCTACATTTATAAATAGGTAAAGAAAAAAAGCTGCAGTTCTCTAGTGCTTTTCATAACCTCAGTATATCCCAAAGTGCTTTACAGCTAATGAAATGCTTTTGAAGTCTACTAATTGTGGTAATGTAGGAGGAGATGTAACAGCCACTTTGCACCAAGCAAAGTCCCACAAACAGTAAAGTCAGAATGACCAGATAACCTTTTTGAATTGGTTGAGACAAATAGATGCAAGCTTACATCACACTACATAGTCATAAAAGGAACAGTGGAGGCTTCTCTGTAAACTCATCCTATCAGGCACAAAGCAATATTTCACCATATCTTTGGGGACTTGAACTGAATTTGCCATGCATTTGTCATGTGCTCAAATTTTATTTATTTAATGCTGGCAATGGCAACAGTGTTTTGCTTCAACTTGCAGTTGGTCTAAACAATGTCAAAGGCACATGAGAAATATGTTAGCCTTACAAAGGAAGAACCTGTCTAATGCACAAAACCATATCTGCCATCAGAAGAATGAACAGGATAACATTGTATCTTTTGCAGCAAGTTCATGCATCTATCTCTAAAACCCTAGAAATCTCTTCTGAAGGATAAGTCAAAGACAAATTAGCTTTAAGCTTAGGAAAAAAGCAATGATAATTGATCTCTGTGTCAACTTATCTAGATCTAGAATTAGTCAGAATTCTATGTATCAATACCAGCACACTTTTTTTTCTAGATTCTAGACACCAGCCAATCTATGCTGTTCTTGTTTGGGTACTGATTCCCTGGCCAATAAAACTTATCAATGTATTATCTCCCTCTCCATCCAGCAGAACCAACAGCAAATTCAACAAGACTTTTAGACAAGTTTTGTTGGATGGCATTGCCTTAATGCACATGACAAAGTTGAGCCCTTCTGAAGATTAGATCACTTGTTTGCATTTGGATAGGCGATAACCCTATGAACATATTGGTATCATGGCAATCAAATATTCCACATACAGTGCCTGTGCTGGTTCTCTCAAAGAGCAATCAATCAGTCCCATTGTCATATGTTCATTGGTAAGGTTTCTATCAGAACTGCGTAATTCTCTCTTATTCCTTATTTCAAATAAGTTTCAAAACAGATCAGAACTATGGCTGTAGCTGGTGAGGGGAAAGTTTCTGAATGTCTCAGACTTGAACTGAAGATTCCCCTTCTAATTCCACACAGTCATGCTAAAGAAAAGTATAATGGGGCTCATTGGTTTAAGAGGAGAGTAACACAAAGGCCCTTTGTGATGATCATTAACTGAATTAGGTTTCTGACTGAGTTGGGAGGTGTGCGATTACATAACACTCAGAAAGTGACACACATTTGTGTAGTTTTCACGTCATTACCTCTGGTGTGAAGGCTAATCTATTTAAATAGGCTTCTGAATTATATTGTGTGTCTTATTATTGCAGAGACTCCTGGGAGAATGTGGGCTGTAAATGCTGATTTTACCAAGTGGCTTTTCTCTTTTACTTTTGGGTGGTTTTATTCTCTGCTAAAAAGGAGCTTTAGGGGCAAGTTTACTCACTATTTATTTGTTCTTGGTGCAACTCCTGATATAAGAACATCTATTTAAAACAATTTAGCTCAAAGGCTATTAAGAGAAGGTAGCTCAAATGTTAATTTGTGCAGTAAAATTGTACTTGGATGTATTTCAGCAATGTTAACTTCAAAGGATCCCTCTTGAAGTCCATCCATTTCCTAATTTTTGTGTCATTGTGTTCTTTTCATTTTTCAGATCGTAAATCTTATTTTTCTAAGGGTGTTCCAAGCTTTTTTCTATGTTTAGTTTCTTTTAACAGCAACTCTTTTCTGCAATGACCTGTTCCTTTGGCTCCCATAAGTCCTGATCACATCTAAAGTGCGGAAACATCTAGGGTCTAATTAGCTCAGAGATCTCCAAACACACTGCCAAAAGAAAGAAAAAGATACATCGAATGTAACGGGTTCATTGAACAAATACACATGATCTGTAAAGCAATTCCTTTGTTTCTGCACATTCCTGGATCAGGAAACCTGGTTTGTAGCTCCTCTGGATTTAATAACTGAACTATTTGAGTAAATTTGGCTTGCATGTTAAGGGTTATTAAATTATTTTGAGATACATTTGTTTAAATAACTAACCATATTTGAATCTAACAATATCTTGTTTATAAATATTTATAAATTGTCAATTCCTTCTTTAAAGCATACTAAATCAGATATTTTCCATTTGGTATATTCTCTTTGCATTTCTAATTTATTAAATATCTATCATAAGATTTATAGTAGAAATGTAATTTTATAAATATGTAATTTTTGATTTTAAAAAACAAGAATTGCCAAAATGGTTTGAGATAAAAATATGATTGTTGTCTAGTTGTTTATTAAATGCTTGTGTTAAATTACAAAGTAATGGGAAATAAATAAACTTAGCAAATCAAGGCACACTTTATGAGTATTTTTCAACCAAATGTACAGTGGAGCTAAAATTACACAAAGAAGCATTACTTTTTCTTCTACAGTGTACACTCTCTTATCCAATGCAAACAGGTTGCTACATCTCTTTGTGCTTTTAGGAAACATGTTATGCCAATGACGATCAATAGAACATTGTTTCATACCTAAAGAAAACAATCAGTTCAAGGTGAAATTTGCTACTGGGAAGAAGATGAGTTCAGGATGAAAGGGTTTCAGAAAGATTCTGAGTCTTACAAGTTAAAAGTAGTTCTGCCATCCTATGGAAATGTTCCAGAGTTTTTAACCTGAACAATTGAGAATGTTCCATCAGCTTTCAATATTTTTCAAAGTTTGTTGCATTATTTTCAGTTGGAACCAAATACTGCACACACACATACTTTCTTCAAACAATTATCTAATGTCATTAGAATGACTGCTTTCTTCATGCATTTTCACAGAGTAAGACAACATTGGGAGAATGTGTTTTTTCTTCCCTACGTCCCCCTTTTCTTAATTCTGGACTTGCTTAAAATCTGTCACGCTTTAACTTTTCTGATAAAAGGTCATCAACCTGAAACTGCTTCTCTCTTCACAGATGCTGCCAGACCTTTGCAGTATTTTCAGTATTTTCTGTTTTTGAAGAACTGCTATGATCACTGTAATTAAGAACATAACAAATACATTCCGAAAGAACACACTTGCGATGTACTTATTTATCTAGCAATCGGTATAATTT
This sequence comes from Rhincodon typus, assembly GCF_021869965.1. Classification (NCBI taxonomy): domain Eukaryota; kingdom Metazoa; phylum Chordata; class Chondrichthyes; order Orectolobiformes; family Rhincodontidae; genus Rhincodon; species Rhincodon typus. The sequence continues at coordinate 5,364,241 of NC_063372.1, forward strand.
AGCCCCTCCATAATATTTATATTATGTCTTTTAATAGAGTCAGCAGGTAAACATAACTGAAGTTATCTTATGTTTAATTTACTTGCTTCTGAAACAGGTTTGATTGAAATGTTAAACTCCTTTATCTTGGACTTCAATTATCACAATTCACATAAATCTGCCATATAATGACAACAATATGGATAACATTTCTTGTTTGCTCTGGTATCAAAATTAGAAAAAAAAGGGGATGCTCTTGAGTTGCTTATCAGTGCACTATATTAATTGAGTGCAATGAATATTTGCAAATTGGTTACATTAGAGTACACACTTATGTAAGAGTCCATCCAGTTTTAGTCCAATTTAAATTCCTGATTTCCCTTTTGGGTAGAGGAGCTGCAATATGGAGGTTAGAGCTTCTTCCAGCCAAACAAGACTACGGGCTTCTCAGCCTCATATTCTGATGGCTAACAATCAGCCAGGAAAATGTAGTGACTTAAAGAATTTTGTGTAATTTGTTTTCTCTCAGAATTCTACTTTTAAGTATGTGGCTGGGAAATTGTATGAGCTGCAGACATTCAATAAAGGATGGGTCAGTTTTCACAGACTTCAGCAGTATGCTGCAAAAATGTCATGGCAGATAAATGGGATTTTGATACTGCTGTTCACACATAAATAGATAAGTAGGGCTGAATGTCACCATTAATTTAATTTATTCTAAACTTGTGATTATCCAGTGCTATAAAAATACTATTTCTTAAAAAATTATGCCCTGACAATCATAATTAAGAACACAACTCAAGGGAAAGATTCTCAGATGAACAGTCTTTTGTTATCAGGCTGACACAGTTATATTTACATTACACTGAAAATTTTGGGTGAGAGAAAGGAGTTTGACTTGCAATTCCCATGGACAAAATTAACTGCTTAACTAATTGGAGGCATTCTGTGTTAACGAAGTTTGTCTTGAGTATAAATCAGATTCAGCATAGGCTATTCATTTTCATTTTATTTTGTAAGGCTTAAACAGATATTGTGTTCCTTTCAATGGCCCTTAGCCTTTAAAATAGATTATGTGACACAGGTAATGTACGATCACATTAACCCCATGAGTGCTGAAAAGCATTTACATCTTTTCCTATGAGATCAATAAACTGACTTTGCTTACATTCCTACTGCTGCTTTTATAAATTAGAATCTGACAAAAAAAACACAAGGCATGCCTCAAATTTGAGCCCACTGAATAAAAATGGGAGTGCTTGAATGCCAATATTGTACAACATAGCAATTGCATTTCCCAGTTAAAATTAAATTGCTAACTCGTTCTGCCAATGTGGTCCAATAACTTGATGGCTGTTTGTCAGAAATTAAACTGTACTGTCAAGAGCAATACAAAATAATGTAATAATATGCACATAACAATAACAAGTATGCAATGTTATTAATTTAAATATGAATTTATAAATACAAGTTCTATTGTTATTTATTGTCCCAGGAGAGCGAACGATGTCGAACAACCTAAATGTTTAATAAAACGTTGTATATCAATGTCAACACAGATTTGACAAAGAACATTAATTGTAACCTTATCCACCAGCAAGCACTAATCCAATCCAGATGTTCAGATGATGTTCATAATCTACTGGGCCTTTATTCTCAATGTTTGTAGATCCTAGAACAGATTATTTCCATTTCATCCATGAAGATTTCTATTGCTGCAGAGGTTACCCATAAAGGGTTAAAATAGAGACATAATGATACTACAAACCATGCAGGATAACTCTTTTCAAATGACACCCAAATTATTCAACAAACATGCGATTAAATTTCACACAGAGCAGTAGACCAGCAGTGCTTCAGAACTGAATCTCAATGTGATTTTACAGTATAATAGACTGAACCATGACTGTAGCACTCGCTTCCTCATTTCTCACTTAAGCCAACAAGAAATAGAGCTAAGAATTGTTCTGGTTAAGATATGTAGTAATTTTGTACACAATCTCATTTTTAAATATATTTACAATTGTGATACACATTGTGAGCAGTGAAACAGTGAGAGATTGCAGAGGACTGAGACGCAGAGGAATCTGGGTATCACAAAAGGTCTGTACACAGTTACAGCAGATAATTTGGAAAGCTAACAGAATGTGACTGCTTCTTGTGAGGACAATTGGATATAAATGTGGGAAGTTATGTACAGGACACTGGTGAGATCACATCTGAAGTGTACAGTTTTGGTCAGCTTATTTAAGGAAGAATTTAAATGTTGGAAGCTGTTCAGAGAAGGTTTACCAGATTGGAACAGATTGATTGTCATATGAGAAAAGGTTGGACAGGCAAAGCTTGTATCCATTGGAGTTGAGAAAATTAAGGGGCCACTTGATTGAAACATAAAAGATTCTCAGGGGTCTGAACAGGTTGGACGTGGACAGGATGTTTTCTCTTATAGGAGAATCTAGAACTAGGGGTCATTATTTCAAAATAAGATATTGTCCATTTAAGACAGAGATGGGGAGATCCTTGAATACTTTTAAGACAGAGGTGGATAGAATCTTGATGTGCAAGGGTCTGACAAGTTATCAGATATAGCAGGAATATGGAGTAATCAGATCAGCCACAAACTTTTTGAATGGGGTCAAGATGCATACTCCTGTTCTTATTCATATGTATGTTTGTATCTTATTCATATGTATGTTTGTAAATTCTTTCCTCTTAATGACACTGTGTTAATATAAACATTTCCAAATATCATTGTGAGTATTAATTGCAAGAGTGTGATATTCACCTCAAAAGAAAGAAACTGACTTCACTAAAATATCAGTAATACTGGACAGAAATGTGAACTGGAAACAGACGCAGCCGATTCCTTGCATCTGTTGCAGCCAATCAGTCAATTTCAGTACTTGCTAGGTAAATGAAGTGTTGATATTCAATATTATCATTTACTCAAAGGGTAAAAAAAAATGTAAACTTTAATGTTGCCTGTTTATATGAAGGCCAACATCCTCAGTACTCAGACAGCAAAAATCAATAATCAGCGAGGATCCCAGCTTCCATTGTCAGTCAGTTAAAGTGACAGTATCTCATTATCATTGATTTATTAGTCAGTTTCAGGTCAATTTCCTAAGTCAAAATGAGCCACCCAGTTATCACCAGATTCTGACGCTGGTTAAATGGGGAGATAAGGGGACCAGGTGCTCAAATTTTAAAGGTTCATGCTCCGTCATTACCTGACAACTCTCAGTTATTTCTAAGATACTTTGATCAGAAAACAAAATATGATAGAGATTTTTTTGTTCAAAGTTCTTTCTTCATGTTGGATATGGTTCCATGGACAACAGCAATACTCAACACTTTTCCAAGTAGCTATTGTTATGTGCAAAATTTAGAAGTGACTTCTTGCAGGTTATTCAACTACTGACAGCATCACAGCCAAACCCAAATGTAGCCTTCACCAACAACCATTGGACGGCAAACAAGAGGAACTTTAACTGGTTTACATATTCTGTAGTCCTGGGATACTAAGGTCAATGCAAAAAAACCTCATCTGAGATCAACTAATTCATCTCAGACCAGGAATTTCAAAGCTTGCAAAATCTTGCATCATATCATGCATTTACCCATACATTTCTACAGTTAGCTGATACTTGCTTGTGATTCTATTATGACACTAATTTGGTAAAATTAATTCAATCCCCAAAAGCAGTAGATCTTGGACACCATTTCATTGAAATGTACTTGTGCTTTGAAACCGCAGCTAAGAATAGAAAAATTGGATAACATCAAAATTCTGCACTGCAACACTGGCATTTTAGTAAGCATATTATTACCCCAAAGTATGAGTAAGTGTTACTCTGAAAACAGATCAGGTAGGAACAAATAGCATTCACAATGATAGGACAAGCACCCCTCTCTCCCTAACGGCTCATCTTTGCTGATGTTCTGGTTCAAGCTTTAGCCTGAGTTCAATCTCTGAAGCAGAGCGTGTACCTACAGAAGCTGTGCCTTCCCCACAGCTGTAAATGCTGCACGTGGATGCCTTGAATTTTAAGTATTGTGAATAAAGGAACACATCTAACTGCAGCATGGTATTTAAATGTTAAAGGGGAAGGGTATTCTACAAAACTGCCAAATATATGCAAGTGTTACAGACAAAAAATGCCCTCGTAAAATCTCCCTCCCCTCTAACAGTTTCCTGTTTTCAGTTATTGCAATGATATGAACCACAACTGATATAAAACTCTAAAAATGGATTTGCAACAAATAAACATAATATTTATGGTGTGAGGTTACATCAATTTGTATAAGTACAAAAAATTTAAAACATAACAGTGACAAATGAGCAAAAATGCTACCAGCACAAATATCTATTTGCAGTTACACTGCACTCAAATTAACTATGTACCTAATACATTAAAGCTCGTGGTGAATTTTGAGCTGATCTAGTCAGAGGCGTTAACAAAACATTTTTTCAGCACTTCAAAACCAGAATCACCATACAACTTGCTCGAGGTCAGGCTTGGCAAGTGTTAGATGCAGTTCAGAGCTCCCTCCCTGCTGCCCTAATTGCCATAACCCACAAACTCAAAAGAATGCCCCTGATTGAATCAAGATGACACTTTAATTTTCCACGCCAGCCATCTTAATAGTGTCTCTGAGCAAGATTGTCCAATTTGTGCTAATTAGGGCTGAATGATGAGCAGTTTTCTGCTACAGATTTACAACTACTGGGAACTGCTCTGAGCCTGTCCAAATTCCTTTCACTTAAAATCCTTTAACAACCATCAGCAAGATGAAA
>NC_063372.1:5369517-5376630 GCF_021869965.1 Rhincodon typus
CAGAGCTTAGGTCTTTCCTTGGGCTGGTGAATTATTACAGAAAGTTCATACTAATCTGGCCTCCATCCTGGTATCTGTACATCAACTATTGAAGGAGTCAGTCTTGGAAATGGTTATGTAGCCAAGACGTAGCCTTTAGGGAAGTTGAAAAGCAGTTATCGTCATCTAAGGTGTTGGCACAGCACGATCCCAAGCCATATCTGGTGCTGACATGCGATGCCTCCCCGTAGGGTATTGGGGTAGTGTTGTGGCTCACAGATAGCCCGATGGAGAGGAACGCCCAATAGAGATGCTTCCTGAGCTTTGGCTGATGCAGTGCACGAACACGCTCAGATAGAGAAGGAAGCTTTGGCGGTCATCTCTGGTGTGAGGACGTTCCACCAATACCTTTACAGATGTCAATTTGTAACAGTAACAAACCACAAAGCCCTACAAGGGCTACACAAAGAGGAGAAGGCTGTGCTGCCCATAGCTTCAGGCTGTATTCAGCGATGGGCTCTCATTCTCATTGCAAACAATTACAAGTTGGATCACTGTCCAGGAAGCCAAGTAGCAAATGTGGATACATTGAGCTACCTCCCGCTGGCAGATACACCACCGGTGGGACCACCACTGGGAGAGTCCATTCTGGTTTTAAACTTCCTGGACACCCTTCCGGTCACTGCTGACAATATCAGACTGTGGATGCAGGAAGATCCGATCCTGGCAAAACTGAAACAGCTGGTGGTGATGGGGCTATATCTCAGGAAGGATGTACTGGCCCTGGAGTGGGTTCAGAGGAGGTTCACGAGAATGGTCCCAGGAATGGAAAGCTTAAGAGGACTCTGAGACTATACTCAATGGAGTTTAGAAGGATGAGGGGGGGACCTAATTGAAACTTACAGAATACTGAGTGGCCTGGACAAAGTGGATGTTGGGAAGATGTTTCCATTGGTAGGAGAGACTAGGACCTGAGGGCACAGCCTTAGAGTAAAGGGAAGACCCTTTAGAACGGAGATAAGGAGAAACTTCTTCAGCCAGAGAGTGGTGAATCTATGGAATTCACTGCCACAGAAGGCTGTGGAGGCTGGGTCATTGAGTACATTTAAGACTGAGATAGATACGTTCTTGATTATGAAGAGGATCAAGGGTTACTGGGAGAAAGCAGGAGAATGGGGTTGAGGAACTTATCAGCCATGATTGAATGGCAGAGCAGGCTCGATGGGCCGAATGGCCTAATTTCTACTCCTATGTCTTATGGTCTTATGGTCACTGCTAGATCAAGGTTGAACTCCACCGGAATCATCCAGGGGTGTATAAAATGAAGATGTTGGTGAGAAGTTATGTCCTTGTGGCCAGGATTGGATACAGTTATAGCCGTGTTGGTGGGGCAGTGTCTTTGTCTTCACCTTCTTGCCCATGCGGAAAATGCCAGGCGAGAATTAGTTTTGATTACATTGCTTGTTTTTTTTTTAAAACATGTACGTGAATGTAAATGATAACGATACAGAAAAAAATGTTATTCAATCACAGAAGTTTAAATTTGGCCGGAATGCGTATTAAACTATTTCGGTGTAATTAATCTGTCAGTGAGTCCACCTGAGTATATGTTCTCATCCGTACCTAAGCTTTTGTTGAAAGTTTGTATGGAGAAATGAGATCAGGAACATCTGAAGGATTGTAACCTTTACCCTGAATAGATGCAACCATAATGCTGACACACAGGAGTTAGCCTCCATGAGAGACACCAGTACATCTCCCTCTTTAACTTATAGGATAATATGACATTTCATACTTAACTTTTGCCCTATTTTCATGCATCGATATGCTGTTCATCCTTATTGATACTTTTCTCTGCATTTAGGTGCATATGTCGAAATTTGTGGCATATTTGGTTTTTAGTTGAGTTAGAAACGTTTATAAAATTAAACTGCTACTTATGGGAGTGGGTCTAATTGGATATCTCTTTCAAACAGCTGACAAAGGTATAGCAGACCAAATGGTCTGTTTCTGATCTGAATGATTTTATGATTCTACTTTAATAAATTACCACAACTTTTCACAAGAGAAGTTAATGTAAAGCTGCAAGAACTGCTATCATTGCAGCACAGTATTGAGGGTTTCCACGTTGATTATTCTAGCTGTCCCAGGAACTGAGCTTTTCCCTATCCCTACCCATTTAACACAATCACTACAAAGATGACCAAAAATCTCTAATATCAGACATTAAATGAGAACAAAACATGTAGCCTGTGAAATATTTGTCATAACTCCATAATTGTCTTAATATGAAAAATATCTTTAGAAATTATATTTCAAGCATGCAGAACAAATAAAACAAATCAAAACCAGCAGGAATGGTATGATGAATATCGTCTCAAGAATCAACTATAACTCATTTGTGACTTTGTACTTGTAAGGTATACCATCAGCTTTACTTGTGCAGGTACTTATCATACCTCACTGCTGTCTGTGAAATATTTTCTTTGTAGTAAAATGCAATTGCCTTTTCTTTGTGAATTGATTGATGTGCTTGTCCTGGGTGAATACAAGAGATGCCATCTTCACATTGAGTATGTGGACAAGATTTGATTGAGGGGAAAAATTTGCTTGTGCGTTGAAGGGTGACCTTTCTATGCATAAGCATGTTGCCTTCTCAATTAGCTCGTGATCTATAGGCTCTGTTTTACAGTTAGGCTTTCTTGTGTTCCCTCAGGACAGGTATGATCAATTGACCTATAGCCAGAGGACGATAAAGTATGTTTTTTTTTTCCTTCAAAGCTTGTTATTTTAGTAAGCGTTCCTTTGATCAGAAAGAAAATATGTGGGATCAAAACATGCTAACCGATGCCCGGTAGATGCATAGCCATTCAACCACATGGGCACTGAAAGGGAAGTTTGGGATTTATGCTTGTTATTCAGTCGTTCCTGAATTCTTAGCATCAGACGTGCCTCCATGGTGAAAGGCGCAAAATTGGAGGTGGGAGTTGAAATCAAAACTGTCAAATTTGAACTGAAGTATCCAGTTCAACTGTATTAGAACTGTCTAGTATTAGAACTGTCCTGAATTCCATGCACTCATATCCAATATAACCAAATATTAATGAAAGTGCCCAAAGTCATGGCTATTTAATATGTGTTATGAGATTTGTATCCGCTGAGGATTAGACTCTGCTGCACAATTTGGAATTCTAAGGCACTAACCAAACTTCTCTCATTGAACAACCTTATAGCCAGGGGACAGGTCAGCTGGGATGAATTCAAAACCATAAGCCTGAGGTGGAACAGCAATTTCCCAGCACCATGTACAAACCATGAAACACAATATCATCCAAAAAAGGAATGAAATTCCCTCTTGTGGGTTGTATTTAAGTTCAAGCAACAACTTAAAAGAATAGTGTTTTGGTACTTAATTGGTAATGATCAAAGCCTCTAGTTCCAACAGGGCCCTCTATATATAGAGAACCTGGTCATTGAAAGTGGATTGAAAGTTTTGCTTGGTCAATGACATATTATCCCATCAGATAAAATGGGGTCCAAAGAGAAACAAGGGACTGAATCTTCTGGGTCTTTTTGTTTTGGCAAAGTTTGAATTACATTGATTTGCTTTAAAGGGATTCTCACTGTGAGGCCTAATACATTTTCTCGCCGTATCTTACCTAACTTGCCTCATTAACTAACTGCCCTGCCGCTGTAGTATTCCTCACATCTGATTCTGGCTCCATCTTCCTACACACCATTCCCAGAACAGCTTACCACTTAGCAGATATTCTGAAATTCATTGGCATCCTTCACAATCAAGAACCTATCTATCTATGAGTTAAAGACACTCAATGATTTGGTCTCCACAGCTCTCTGTGGCAATGAATTCCACCCTCTGGCTGCTCTAAAAGGCTGTCCCTTCACTCTGAGGCTGTGCCCTCAGGTCCTAGTCTCTCCAACTAATGGAAACATCATCTCCATATCCACTCTATCCAGGCCTCTCAGTATTCTGTAAGTTTCAATTAAATACCCCCTCATCCTTCCAAACTCCATCACGGACTGACCCAGACTCCTCAACCGCACCTCATATGAAAAGTCTTTAAATCCTGGGATCACTCTTGGGAACCTCTTCTGAAGCCCCTCCAGCTCATCACTTCTTAGATACAGGTCACAATATTCCAAACGCAGTCGGACCAGAACCTTATACAGCCTCATCTGTACATCCCAGCTCTTGTATTCTAGCCCTCTTGAAATGAAGGCTTACATTGCATTTGCCTTCCTAACTGCCAACTGAGCCTGCATGATAGCCTTAAGAGGATCCTGAACTAGGACTCCCAAGTCCCTTTGTGGTTCAGCTTTCCAAAGCCTTTCCTCATTCAGAATCAGAAGGAAACCTCCTGCTGATTTTCACATACTGTCCTCCCTCAGCTGATGAATCGATACTCCTCCATATTGAACAATACTCCGAGGAAGCACTGAGGGTGGCAAAGGTGCAAAATGTCCTCATGGTGGGGACGTGAATGTCCACCACCAGGAGTGGCTCAGCAGCAGTACTACTGATCGAGCTGGTCAGGTCCTAGAGGACATAGCTGTTAGACTGAGTCAGGCAGTGAGGGAACCAACAAGAGGGAAAAACATACTTGACCTCATCCTTACCAATCTGCCAGCTGCAGATGCATCCGTCCATGACAGTATCGATAAGAGTGACCACCGCACAGTCCTTGTGGAGACAAAGTCCCGCCTTCACATTGAGAATAACCTCCATCGTGTTGTGTAGCACTATCACCGTGCTAAATGGGACAGACTTCGCACAGATCTAGCAACTCAAGACTGGGCATCCATGAGGTGCTGTGGGCCATTAACAGTAGCAGAATTGTACTCCAGCACAACCTGTAACCTCATGGCCCGGCATATCCCCCACTCAACCATTACCATCAAGCCAGGGGATCAACACTAGTTGAATGGAGAGTGCAGGAGGGCATGTCAGGAGCAGCACCAGGCATTCGCTAAAATAAGATGTCAACCTGGTGAAGCAACCAAACAGGACTACTTGCACGCCAAACAGCATAAGTGCAAGTGATAGACAGAGCTAAGTGATCGACAACCAACAGATCAGATCTAAGCTCTGCAGTCCTGCCATATCCAATCGTGAATGGTGGTGAACAATTAAATAACTCACTGGAGGAGAAGGCTCCACAAATATCCCCATCCTCAATGATGGAAGAACCCAGCACATCAGTACAAAAGATAAGGCTGACACATTCATAGCAATTTTCAGCCAGAAGTGCCGATTGGATGATCCATCTCGGCCTCCTCCAGTGGTCCCCAACATTACAGATACCAGTCTTCAGCCAATTTGATTCACTCCGTGGGATATCAAAAGGCCCTGATACCATTCTGGCAATAATGCTAAAGACTTGTGCTCCAGAACTTGCTGCTCCCCTAGCCAAGCTCTTCCAGTACAGTCACAACACTGGTATCTACCCAACAATGTGGAAAATTGCCCAAGTATGTCCTTTACATTTAAAGCAGGACAAATCCAACCCGGCCAGTTACCGCCCCATCAGTCTATTCTCGATCATCAGTAAAGTGATGGAAGGTGTCAGTAACAGCGCTATCAAACAGCACCTGCTCAGAAATAACCTGCTCAGTGACGCCCAGTTTGGGTTCCACCAGGATCACTCAGCTCCCGACCTCATTACAGCCTTGGTTCAAACATGGACAAAAGAGCTGAATTCCAGAGGTGAGGTGAGAGTGACAGCCCTTGACATCAAGGCTGCATTCGACCGAGTGTGGCATCACAGAGCCCCAGCAAAACTGGAATCAATGGGTGTCAGGGGGCAAACTCCCCACTAGTGGTTGTGGGAGGTCAGCCATCTCAGCTCCAGGATATCTCTGCAGGAGTTCCTCAGGGTAGTGTCCTAGGCCCAACCATCTTCAGCTGCTTCATCAATGACCTTCCCTCCTCATAAGGTCAGTGGTGTGGATGTTCACTAATGTTTGCACGATGTTCAGCACCATTCGTGACTCCTCAGATACTGAAGCAGTTGGTGTTCACATGCAGCAAGATCTGGACAATATCCAGGCTTGGGCTCACAAGTGGCAAGTAACCTTCACACCACGCAAATGCCAGGCTATGACCATCACCAATAAGAGACAATCTAACCACTGCACTCTGACATTCAATGGTGTTACCATCACTGAATCCCCCACTATCAACATCCTGGGGGGTTACCATTGACCAGAAAATCAACTGACTTGTCACATAAACACAGTGACTACAAGAACAGGTCAGAGGCTAGGAATACTAGTAACACACCTCCTGACTCCCCAAAGCCTGTCCACCATCTACAAGGCACAAGTGAGGAGTGTGATGGAATACTCCCCACTTGCCTGGATGGATGCAGCCCCAAAAATATTCAAGAAGCCTGACACCATCCAGGACAAAGCAGCCCAATGGATTGGCACCACATGACGCTCAGTAACAGCAGTGTGTACGATCTACACGATGCACTGCAGGAATTCACCAAAGATCCTCAGACAGCACCTTCCAAACCCACGCCCACCTCCATCTAGAAGGACAAGGACAGCAGATACATGGGAACACCACCCCCTGCAAGTTCCCCTCCAAACCACTCACCATCCTGACTTGGAAATATATTGCCATTCCTTCACTGTTGCTTGGTCAAAACTCCACCGCCCCACCTCCCCCCAAGGGTATTGTGGGTCTACCTACAGCACGTGAACTACAGCAGTTCAAGAAAGCAGCTCACCACTGCCTTCTCGAGGGCAACTAGGGACAGACAATAAATGCTGGCCCAGCCAGCAGCACCCATATCCCATGAGTGAATAATAAAGAAACATAGAAAATAGTCTATGCCTCTATATTTCCTACCAGACAGCAGTACGTCACACTTTCCCACATTGTATTCCATCTACCATTTCTTTGCCCACTCTCCTAGCCTGACCAAGTCCTTCTGCAGCCTCCCTGTTTCCCCAACACTGCCTGTCCCTCTATCTATCTTTGTGTCATCTGCAAACTTAGCAACAATGCCCTTTGTCCAGATCATTAATGTATAACGTGAATAGTTGTAGTCCCAACACTGACCCCTGTGGAACTCCACTAGTCCCCGGCTACCATCCTGAAAATGA
>NC_063372.1:5376730-5377013 GCF_021869965.1 Rhincodon typus
GTCCCTTCATATATCTTTGTGTCATCTGCAAACTTCACAACAATGCCTTCAGGTCCTTCATCCAGATCGGTAATGTGTAACGTTGTGGTCCCTGTGGAACTCCACTAGTCCCCGGCTACCATCCTGAAAATGACCCCTTTATCCCCACCCTCTACCTTCTGCCAGTACCTTGTCCCTAACACCATGGGCTCTTACCGTATTTAGCAGCCTCCTGTGTGGCACCTTATCAAATGCCGTTTGGAAATCCAAATAGATCACATCCACTGGCTCTCCTTTGTCTAAC
>NC_063372.1:5377113-5381655 GCF_021869965.1 Rhincodon typus
CTAACTTGCTCATTACCTCCTCAAAGAATCCTAACAGATTTGTCAGGTGTGATGTCCCCTTGATGAAGCCATGCTGACTCAGCCCTATTTTACCATGCACTTCCAAGTAATCTTACCAACGAATGAGGTCAGGCTAACCGGCCTATGGTTTCCTGTCCTCTTCCTCCCTCTAATGTGTTACGTTATCCATTTTCCAGTCCTCGAGGACCCTCCCTGATTCTAGTGATTCCTAAAAGATCACCACCAATGCCTCTACAATCTCCTCAGCTATCTCCTTCAGAACCGTGACATACTCCATCTGGTCTGGGTGATTTATCCACCTTCAGACCTTTCAGCTTCCCCAGCACCTTCTCCTCAGTGATGGCCTCTACACTCACCTCTGTCCCCAATTCTCTCGAAGTTCTGCTATGCTGCTGGTGTCTTCCTAAGTACCTATTCATTTCCTCTGCCATTTACTTGTTCCCCATTACTACTTCTCCAGCCTCGTTTTCCAGCCGTCCAATGTCCACTCATCCTCTTTCTCTTACTTTATATATATTGAAGAAAATACGTCACAATCTTCTTTTATATTACTAGCTAGCTTACCCTCATATTTCATCTTCTTCCCCTTACTGCTTTTTTAGTTATCCTCTGGCTTTCCACTAATCTTCACCCCATTGTCTGTTTCTTTTGTTTTTATGCTGCTCCTGACTTCCCTTATCAGCCATGGTTGTCTCATCCTCCCCTTAATATATTTCTTTGTCCTCAGGCCAAATTTCTGCTGCCTCCTGGATTTCTCCCAGAAACTCCTGCTCCACCATCCTCCCTGCTCGGCTCCCCTTCCAGTCAACTCTGGCCAGCTCCTTCCCCATGTCTTTGTAGTAACACTGTTACATCTGATTCCAGTTTCTCCCTCTCAAACTGCAGGGTGAATTCTATCGTAGTCACTGTCCTGTAGGGGTTCCTTCACCCTGATCAAGTCTGCTTCATTGCACATCACCAAATACAGAATTGTCTGTTCCCTAATGGGTTCTACCACAAGCTGCTGCAGAAATCTATCTTGTAGACATTCCAGGAATTCCTTTCTTTGAGACCTGCTACCAACCTGATGTTCTCAGTCCACCTGCATATTGAAATCCCCCAGGATTATTGTAATAGTGCCTTTCTTACATGACCTGTTCTGTCTCCTGATTTATTTTCTTCCCCACATCCTGACTACTACTAGGAGGTCTGTACATAATTCTCATCAGGGTCTGTTTTGTCCTTTGCGTTTCCTCAACTCTACCCACACATATTCTATGCCTTCCAACTATATATCATTTCTTGCTTTTGCTTTCATTTCACTTCTTTCTAACAAGGCAACCCCTCTGCCTCTGTCCTTCTGCCTGTCCTTTCGATAGAATGTGTATCCTTGGATATTTAGCTCCCAGCCCTGATCCCCTTGCAGCCACGTCTCTGTGGTACCCACAACATCATACCTGCCAATTTCAATCTGTGTTACAAACTCGTTTACCTTGTTTTGCTTCGTATACCATGTGCATTATCAGTACAACACCCTCATTCCTGTGTTGACTGTCCCCCTTCTCGTAGTTGTCCCTTTATCTGCTGTGCCAGGAGGAAAACAGCCCACAATTGGATAGAAAGACTCGAGGTGGGTGGGCTACCCGAAATTCAGCTCCTCGCCCCTTTCTGTGGAAAGCAGCCTAACTGTGACTGTCCGAATGGCTGACTAACCATGTCTGAGTTGTCCCCATGTTGTTTTTGAAGAAACCAGTTCTATAATTGGTATCAGAGACTGCCCCTGACTTTGTGTGCCAGCACTCTCCAAGCAGAGGCTGTTGGCCCTGGGCATGACTCAGACTTGCTGACAACTATGATAAGCTTGTTTCCTTTGTGTCTGTACTCAATAACAAGGCAAGACAGAACTCATATGAGTCCTGTATTTCTGGCTGAGGGGGGAAAACTACACAAAGGCCGTGAAAGGCAGGGATGCTGTGAGTATCCAGGTGGGCTCAGAGTGAGGGAACGCTGAGAGAGCGAGTGAACAGGCCGGAGATCCAGCCTGGTGCAGTCCATAAGCTGGGTGTGTGTCCCTGAGCGCACAGTGTCCTTGCTGCTGCATTACAGTGAGAGTTCCCAGTGCAACCTGAGTGCAGCATTGAAGAGCAGAAATGTCTTGTAAGTGGAGATGTGCCATGAGGGTTCTTAGAGGCTGGCACATGTTGGATGCCAGTGGCCATGCATGTGGGGTATCTGTAGCTGGTGCCCCTGGAGCGTGTCTGGAGATGTTGGTGCCCAGTGTTCAACATGGAGATTGTTTGGAGCAGGCAGTGAGCTGAATTCATCAGATACCTGCTCTGATTTCTATATTGAGAGTGCTCGACATCTCCTTGTTTAGCGAGTTTGGGAAGACAGGAATATTAATGGGGTGAGTTGGGCCATCACCAAGGTGTTTAACAAGCTATAATATCACCGTTGGTTGGCAGTTTGTCACTGCCCAGTGAGAATCTCACCACGCTGCTTTGAAACGAACAAAAGATGGAGCAGGATCTTCCTGACATTGAGCTTTACTGAGCTTCTCTTTTGATTCCGCTACACGTCTTGCCATAGCCAACGTTATAGCTCAGATCCCTATAAGGTTCTGACAAGGACAATGTTCTAATGTGCTAGACAGTTCCTATCAAAGTGAGAGTACTATTAGATCTTTATTGTTTGGATTGAACCCAGATCTCTAAATTGAAAGGAGAGCATTCTAATTTCCTGTTTTTAAAAATACTAAGAAAACCAAAATATGATTACTTTGACTATAAATATACAATTCTGATTTAATATCACGTTATGTGGGATGGGTGTGAACTTCATGGGGCATATGGAAGTTATTGTTCCACTGGCTCCTGTGAATTGAAGAGTAAATATTTCAGACCACTTGACATTGTAAAAAGTGGTTGGTGTACGTGCCATACACAGTCGAAGAGTTGAAAATGACAATGTCCAATTAAGAAAAGAGCTGGCATAAAATTACTAATTAGATCTTTAATTATGCACATTGTTTGTTCTTTGCTCCACTTGGTCCTTTCCTTTGTTTCCAGTCTATCTCCATTATCTCTATGCACTGTTTTAGTTCATCTGCTGACTCTGAACATTCCAGATCTATCCTTTCTTGTCTCTCCTGGATGAGTTCTCCATCTGGCGGCTCATCCTGCAGCATTTCTGGTTTGGAGATAGTAGGAACTGCAGATGCTGGAGAATCCGAGACAACAAGGTGCAGGGCTGGATGAACACAGCAGGCCAAGCAGCATCATAGGAGCAGAGAGGCTGACGTTTCGGGCCTAGACCCTTCATCAGAAAAAATTCTGGTTTGTCCTTTTCTTGCTTCCTCACTTGAACTCTGTAAGCCAAGGGTTTTACAGCACACATTCACTGTTGCTTTGCTTTAAATAAAGATACATCAGTGCATTAATACTTGAAAAGTTTCTTATGTATTGAGGGACTACAATTAAAGAGCATTATGTTGATTTACATACTGATGATTGCTGATCTCTGCTTCATTCGAGATATTTTGCCAACCAACCTGTTCAGGAATGTTATTACACACCCTCTAGAACAGATGGGACTTGAAACTGGGCCTCCTGGCCCAAGGTATTGACACTACCACTGCATCTCAAGAGCCCCCTTCTCCTGCATTCTAATTAATGTAGCCTCATAGAATCCCTACAGTGTGGGAACAGGCCCTTCAACCCAACAAGTCCACACCAACCCTTGGAGCATCCCACCCAGACCCATCCCTAACCTACACATCCCTGAACACTACGGGCAATTTAGCATGGCCAATCCACCCAGCCTGCACATCTTTGGACTGTGGGAGGAAACCGGAGCACCTGGAGGAAACCCATGCAGACACAGGGAGAATGTGCAAACTCCACACAGACAGGCACCCAAGGGTGGAATTGAACCCGGGTCTCTGGCGCTGTGAGGCAGCAGTGCTAACCACTGAGCCATTTAGGTGTGTGTTTGTGCACACATGCTGATCTGTATTCATCCATTACTAATAAACATGCAATAGCATTTAGTGATGATTGGTTCTCCAATATTCTTAAGGAGTTGTCTTATGAGTAACGATTGAGTAGGTTGGGCCAGTATCCATGGGAGCTTAGATGAACATGAAGTAATCTTATTGAAACATATATGGTCCAGAATTATGAGATGACAAGGTATGGAGCTAGATGAGCACAGCAGGCCAGGCAGCATCAGAGGAGCAGGAAAGCTGACGTAGAACATAGAACATTACAGCGCAGTACAGGCCCTTCGGCCCTCGATGTTGCGCCGACCTGTAAAACCAATCTGAAGCCCATCTAACCTAAACTATTCCATTATTATCCATATGTTTATCCAATGACCATTTAAATGCCCTTAAAGTTGGCGAGTCTACTACTTTTGCAGGCAGGGCATTCCACGCCCTTACTACTCTCTGAGTAAAGAACCTACCTCTGACATCTGTCCTATATCTATCACCCCTCAATTTAAAGCTATGTCCCCTCATGCTAGCCATCACCATCCGAGGAA
>NC_063372.1:5382155-5384456 GCF_021869965.1 Rhincodon typus
GTTGAATCTTTGGAATTCTCTACCCCAGAGCACTGTGGAAACTCAGTATTTAAGTACAGTCAAAGCAAAGATAGAAAGAATTCTCGATATAGAAGATATCAAAGGATACAGTGGTAGTGTAGGAATATGGTGTTAATTTAGAATATCAGCCATGATTTAGCAGAATGGTGAAGCAGGTTCAAGGAGCCAGAGGGACCTACTGTTGTTGTTATTTACTAAGTTGCTAATTAAAGAGCCAACTACAGAAGAACACCTCCATCTCTAGCTCTATTCTCTGTTGACAGGAAAAATGTGCTGCTCAACAAGTGGAAATACAAGCAGAGAAGTAGGGCAGAACATTATAGGCCCTGAATAACATGAGGCATGGTGAGAGAAATCTGGGAGAATCACATGAGAAGTCTAGACAGGCCTTTCTCAATGTCAGGAGCAACTAGCTACATTTTCCAACTAAATTCTGGGCATTGTGATTACATTCTTGCTTGGGAGCAGTGAGATGTCTATTGACAGGGACTGTTGCTTGTTAACACTGAATCTCAATTCAACTTCTTATCCAACCACCCATCGCAAGGAAACCAGATGGTTGGCAATTCCTGACCTGAAAGCCTGAGAAAGTAACTGGTGACTCCAGTTGACTGCTTGATCCTCCAGGATGCCATCTTGGACATTTGGCAATGATTCCTCAGCCTATGCCCACACCCACTGGCATCCAACATCTGCAGGCCTCTCAGAACCATCATGCAATGCACTTCTTCCCATTAGCGCCACCATCTACAAACACTGAAAGGCTGCCAGAAGGATTTGTGCGCAGGGACAGACACCCAGCAAGCTGCATCTCAGAGCTGTTTGCTCTCTTTCTGAGGCTACTTGGTATACTCAAAGCATCCCTGCCTTTTTGTGCTTTGACCCCATCAGCCAAAGGTAACTGTACTGTTGCCTTGCCATTTAGCACAGACTAAAGCTAGAAAGCTTATCATTGTTGTCAGCGCTGCTCAACCATGTCAAAGGGAGACATGGCCATCAGTCAGGGGTCCCAGCTGAGTAGATCCTAGAATCCCTACAGTGTGGAAACAGGCCTTTTGGCCCAACAAGTCCACACTGACCCTCAGAGCATCCCACCCAGACCCATTCCCCTATAACCCACTTAATCTACACATCCCTGAGCACTACAGGCAATTTAGCATGGCCAATCCACCTAACCCGCACATCTTTAGACTGTGGGAGGAAACCCATGCAGACACAGGGAGAATGTGGAAACTCCACACAGACAGTCACCCGAGGGTGGAATCGAGCCTGGGTCCCTGGTGCTGTGAGGCAGCAGTGCTAACCACTGAGCGACCGTGCTGCCTTTTCTTTTACTCTTGTGGGTAATTCTTGAACTATATGATTTGGTGGCAGAGGGTAGTCTAGTCATGTTTTAATCAAGATCTGAGACTGGTTGACAAGTTCCGAAAAGTAGTCAGTAAAATCTGTTGACAAAAATGATGACTAACTGCATTTACAAAATGTCGACTAATAGTATATATTAGTCTTTATATTAATCAGCCAGGCCTGTTTTGGAAGATACATCGATAGAGTTTTTTTTTGGTCTGGATGCCCAAAATTCCATGAAATGCTATTTTAAGATTTGACCAATTTAAATCCCCCAGGGAAGGAAGGGGGGGAAAGGAGAGAGAAATATAGGAAAGAAAACCATTCTCCATATTTGTTGATTGGTTTTAAGTTCCATAAGTAGGATGTGAATGTATAAAATCTGTTTAAAATGCTGAATTAATGAATTGATTATTAAAAGGTAGGGTGGATGTGCTCCTTTAAATCACAATTGTTTAGTTACATTTCAGCTCTTCCCTGGTGAATTTCTCGCCTTCCTTTCTTGGAGAGAGTATTATTGACAAATTGCTTACACTCGGAGGATTGTGATCATTCCTTCCACGCAAGTAATAATAATTAATCAGTATAGAGAAGAATTCAGGACACATCTGATACAGTTGTAACTGGGGATAGAATAAGCGAAGAGAAATCACAATTGCATAAAATATCCCATGTTGTTATTAATATCAAAATCCACCTCACCTGCATGAAACTAAAGGTTAGATTCACATATTTATGAATTGCAATAATTTAGATCGGTAAATAAGCTAAATATGAAAAACCATATGTTGAACAGAGGTGAAACATTAGGCGGAAAAAAACCATAATACAAGTAAGTGTAAGATGGTGAATTAATTATGCTAATTTGGCAATTAACTTGTGTAAATTATATGCAAAGCAAAATAGATTTTCCCTTGGATGTCAAAACTTAAA
>NC_063372.1:5384556-5385258 GCF_021869965.1 Rhincodon typus
GTAGTTGAGAAAACAAATTTTCTTAAAACCACACAAATAATTTCATTTCTCCTTCATCTGTTGCAAATAACGTTTTGCTTGAACAGTGAAATGCTGCTTATTTTATTCAGGGCCCTTGCAACCAGTAGGTGAACTAGGCAGTCACCTGGACCAGCAAGGTTTGGCAGGGGAGGAGAGTGGGTGGTGAAGATCTGCTAGTTCTTAAAAATCAGAACTGAAAGCCAGCCAGAGATCCACAAATCTCAGCATCAATCACCTGATGGCCAAAAAAAATCCAGGAGATTATAAAACAATGTTTTAAACAGAGCAGTCCCTTAATTCCTCATCAGCAAACAAGGGGCAAGAAACTCCATCTTCCATCATCATGAGGCAGCTGTGTGCAATGTATTTGTCATAGTGTTTACTTTCTCATGCATGCATATTCATATAACACTGCTCCATAAAACGTGTGGGTATTTGTTATATGTGCAACAAATATAATTAAACCTTCACTGCGCATGTTTAAGTAGCATTGTAAAAGGTTGAGTGCCAGGGCTGCCATAGTTCCACTGTCATTAATAAACATTATGTGAGAAGTTGTATGATACAGCCTGTTTGTGCACTGTGTTATTGCTAGGTGGAATCAACTTGTTTCTGGAGGTTGTTTTCTGGCAGTTGTTTTTATTCACTTGGGAGACATGGGTGTCTCTGGCTGGGCCTGCA
>NC_063372.1:5385358-5412113 GCF_021869965.1 Rhincodon typus
AGAAAGTGAATCCCTAGGTTAACCTGCTCCCTAAGTCCATCCCCAGTTTCCTGCGATTTGCTTCCCCTTAGCAATCGCTAAGCCTCGCTGATGGTTTTCCATGTCAATTTAATTGACATCTCCCAGAATATGTCCAGAGTTGGCAGATCCATTTACTATATGTATGTGTTCTGTTTAGGAAACACACATATAATCAGTGTTCTTCCTTCTTAGAGTACTTTGGGGTGTTGGGGGGGGTTGCGGTGTTAGGTTGCACTAGACTGGAGTTTTCTGGGATCACAAGTGCCCTGGTGCTGGCCGTGATTATATCTTTCTTTTCAGTAAGCTATCCAGTCTGTGTTGTTCTGCACTCAGGATGGCCACTTGTGTAGTGCCTGAGATTGCAATCCCTTCTGTCATTCTCTGAAGGGCTTGCTCCTCTCCCTCTTTGGTCTTTGATCTTTGGTCACCAGATGTACGGAGCAAGCAGGTTGAACAGGGAGATCTGCTGGTGGTTTTGTTCCTGGCCCTGCTAAAATTCCGAATGTGCAGATGCAGGTCGTAGAAGATTACGAGGAGTGGTCTCTGCCTGCTCGCCTATATCTGAAAGCCCTGGTACGTTCTCAGGGCGGGATGGAGGCAAATGGAAGGCAGAGTGGAAGCTGCCAACTGTTTTAATGTAAAACTGGGATGACCACTCCTACAGCTGTTGATGACACATTCAGGTAAGTGAGAAACTTTTAAACTTTGTTTTGAGCCTCTGGCTGTCTCTTTAATGGCCATGGTTTTAACGCAGAGCACAAGAAATCTGACTGCAGAACTTATCGCACAGGATAAAAAAAGCAGGCACTGTGCAATCACATTTCTCAGCTATTGACACAGTGAAGTGTTTGTCTTTCAAGATTCTTTCTTGGTAAGATGATTCTGTCTGTTTAAAAATATGAAAGACCAATAACTGAAACAATTAGGTCATTGTTGAATAATTTTCTGTAGGTCTTGAACATTATTGACCTAACTCCTGTTACTTTTGTTTACGTTGGCCAGTTATATGCAAATAAAAATGCATTGACTATTATTCCACCTGGAGGTACAAACATGGAAGTGCTTGTGTAAACTGCAGCCACATTGAAGGGGAATTAATTCCGACTTTGGCTAGTTGGCTAGTATGTTGTCGAGAAACTCCTATTCACTATCCCATCAAAGTAACTTTGATTTTTATTAATGCTCTAGTGTAACACGATAAGGTAGAAGATAAAAATGCTAAAAATGTCCTGAGTCCAAACAACCACACTGCACAGACAGGACACATCACTGCCTCATTCATTATGTGGTGCAAGATTTTATATTTAACTAACACAGCTAGTAATGAATGTTAGCATTTGTGCAGGATTTTATTCCATCACAAGTTATCTCTTCCATTCATAATCCGTCTTTCCTCAATTTTTTGCTGGCGATTTCTTTCCCTTTGTTCGAGTTCATTTAGGTCAATGTGGTCAATGTGTAAAGCTCAGTTGGCTCGCCAGCTAGCTTGCAATGCAGAACGATGCCAACAGAGCGGGTTCAATTCCTGTCCCAGCTGAGGTTACCGTGAAAGATTCTCCTCCTCAACCTCACCCCTTGTCTGAGGCATGATGCCCCTCAGTTTAAACTACCACCACCCATATCTCTCTCTCTAATGGTGCTGTTACTGTTAGTGCCTTGGTGGAATGACTAAATTTTGCTTTTCAACAAACGTATGAGTTTTGTTTCATCCCATTTTGAAGATATATTTTCTCTATTTCTTTTGCAAGTCTAACCAACAATTCCCAGTTTTTTAATCTTTTGCGGCTTCAGTCTTAACCTTTCTTCATCCTGAAACGTCTCTGGCTCATAATGTGCTCTAATCTTAAACAGAGCTCCCACATCTCTTTTATCACTGAAGTTGTCTTCAAAAACTTGACTTGTCCCATCACATCAACAATTTCCCATCAGTGAGTTCTTAGTTCAGTATAAATCCTATATGAGAGATTGGGTGGAGTTTACAACTTTAGCTACCAAACATTTAATCCACAGGTTTCAATGGTAATCTCCAAACATGGAACCTCCCTCAGTTCCTCCATAATCAAACAGCAAAATTGTTGTTTCATCAGAATAAATTTTAATTGTTTGTGAAATAGATTACCAGGTAAAATAGCGAAGCAGATAGTATAAATAGGTTCAAAGGACAATTGGACAAGGTACTGTAGGAAGAAGGAATAAAGAAGACATATAGGTTAAACTGAACTTTGTAAGAGTGGAGTACATGTTTGGATTTGCTGGTTCCTAAGAATGTTTATCTTCTTTAACTTTTACTGCTGGTGGATGTTGTGGAGGACTGCTTGAAATTACAGTTAGTCTCCAGTCACTGAATACTAAAACAAACTGAAATGCTACCCTTGATACTCAATTGGTGGCACAGTGGTTAGCATTGCTGCCTCACAGCACCAGGGACCTGGGTTTGATTCCAGCCTCGGGTGACTGTCTGTGTGGAGTTTGCACGTTCTCCCCGTGTCTGCGTGGATTTTCTCCCACAGTCCAAAGATGTGCAGGCTGGGTGGATTGTCCATGGTGTTCGGGGATGTGTAGGTTAGAGGGGGATGGGTCTGGGTGGGATGCTGTGAGGGTCGGTGTGGACTTGTTGGGCCGAAGGGCCTGTTTCCACACTGCAGGGATTCTATGAAAAATTGTAACTGATCTTACTTCTATTTGTTATTAGAGGGGAAGGCCTCTGATCTTACATTACGGGAAATTGATATATGTGGAAATTTTGGTGCCTTGATTTATCAGTGTCACTGGAACCTGAAGATCAGCATTCACATTTTTCTTGTCGATGACTTTTTCTCTATTTCCCTGAAGATTCCTGCATTTTCCTCAATGTTCGCTGAAAGCCAATTGAGATGAGTGACGATAATGAAAATTGTCTGACGTTTTGTTACTTTGTGCATAAATACAATTGTTCCAACCAGTTGAGGGGAGTTCTTCCTTAATACATGAGTACTGCTGGCAGCTGGTTCAATGTGCTGACAGTGTCTAGTTTGGTAAAATTTAGTTGTAGAAATAGTATTTCCTTTTTGTTTTATCTACATAGGTCCTGTAAAAACGTGGAATCCATAGATATGGGAGTCATGTTTGTCAGTGTCGAAAAAATATACTCCACTACATCTATAATAAAGACAAAATTAAACTATTTCCAGCTGACAATCTTTTGAATTATAGGAGATAATGAAGCTGAATGATTTTAAAATACAGTCGGCTACTCAAGCTGTAGTAATATAAAAATTTGCTTGTCTGAAAGCACCATGCCTTTAGCTAATTCAGCAATCAGATTGATCCTTCTCTCAAGAAAAAGACACAAATGTCTTTAAGGGTTCTATTCCCAATGGCAACAGGAGTCCTTTGCCAATAATTTCATATTTTGTGTTAACATAACGAAGTTTGATAGCTTAGTATTTTCACCAAAGCAGCAAAAGTTATTGGTTTTGTCAGGGCAAAGCCTAACTCAAAATTCATAATCTTCCACTGTGTTGTGGGCTTTTGCTTCCAGCAGGGTATTTATACCCAATGGGTTAATATTTATGTAAGCTCCCAGAATATAAGAACTAGACATGGATAACATGGTACTGAAAGATTCAATAGACTTTTATTGCAGCTTCTGGCAACCGTATATATTATAGTCACAGGAATTCAAGTGCTTGGGCTAGCACTAAGCTATTCGGTTACAAACAGGACCACCCTACCATCAGCATGCCATGCTTAAAAAGGCACCAGTTAAGATAGAGACTGAGACCTCAGGACACATGCTGTGATCCAGTGATGATGCAAGGAAGGTACATGGCATACTAGCTGTGAGATGTAACACAACATCTTCAAAAAGAAAAAACAAGTAAATCCCAAACAGATATACATGGTTATGCATAGGCGTGTGTTATCAATCATACAAACAGTTGAAAGCACGGTTAACATGATTAGCACTTCAAGCTTCACTGTCATGTTTTGGAAATTTGACAACGTTTCTGGATCTGGTGATTGTAAACCTGTCTGGAGGGGTATGTGTTGTGCTCAGTTGCAGTTGGTTGTCTTGCTGCTGTTTCCTGTCATTCACATCGACGCACAATCATCACTGGAGTCTGTTCCCACACGCTCGTTGAGAATGATTGATGGGTTGTACATTAGCCTAAACTGGCTTCTGTTCATTCACGATGTAACACCACGATCAGTAATGATTTTGTACGATCTGGGCTGGTTGCATATTCTAGACATCCAAGTACCCCTATCGAGATTTCTGACTCACTTTCTGTCCAGTGCATAATTTTGGCAGTTCTCTACCTGCTCGGTGGTCAGGTATTTTTTTCATTCTTCTTTCCCTTTGACAGGAAGTGTCCCCACGTCTCAGAATGGTTAGACAATTGTTTGCTGGGCAAAGTCATTTGTACTTGTCTTCCAAGAATAACTTGCCCTGGGCTTGGTAGTTCCTTCTCCATTAGTGTTGCGTGAAAATTCAACAAGGCAATATGAAAATCTTGCTTTGTCGCTTCACACTTGATGATCAGATTTGATAGTACGAACCGTAGGTTCTGCTCGACCGTTTGAGCATGGATTGTGGAGTGATGATGTGATATCCCCACTTATCACAAGTGTCCTCAGATAAATTGTCAGTGAGCTACAGTATATACAGTACAGTACACCGAATAAATTGAAAATAACACATCAAGTCAGCAATGGTTGCATTCATTGTGTTGCTAAGCTGTCGAACAATGGGAAATTTGGAGAAGCGATCCATCCCAAACGTGGAAACTTTGCCATGCCCAGTTGTGATATTTGTGGTTGTTTTCATCCAAAGGCATAGATGGAACGTTATGGGCATCTAGAAGCTACTTCGATTGCTGGGGTTGGTATATTTGGCATGCCTCACGTTCCTTCACCAGTCATTAAATACCTTGCTTCACTCCTGGCTCGTACATAAATTCACATGCTAGCCATTTTGTGTGTTCAATACCCATGCGTCCTGGTGTAACATGGACATGGCATCCTTGCCTAACGCTTTTGCTACCAGAACTTGTTTCCCTGTGTCTCTGTATGGCCGAATAGGTGAATGTTCTCAAGGGAACTTTTTAAATCTGTCAGGTAATCCTTGGATAATGGTAACAAAATCAGAAATGGCTGGAAAAGCTCAGCAGGTCTGGCAACATCTGTGGAGAGAAATCAGAGTTAACGTTTCGGGTATAGTGACCATTCCTCGGATAATAGTCTTTTGCAATTTTTGTCGTTGCTAATCTTTGACAGTTGCCGATGGCAACCACTTTCACTGGCTCTGGCCACAATAGAACAAATGCCTGGTAATGCCTGGCCTGTTTCAACACAGTCAGTGTGATTTGAATCTCATGAATTTTTTTAAAAAACTCATTAATGAGATGAGGGTATTGCTGGCCAGGCAGCACTTATTGCCCATCCCTAATTGCCCAGAGGGCAGTTCAGAATCAATCACATTGCTGTGGGTCTGGAGTCTGGAGTCACATGTAGGCCAGTTTCCTTCTCTAAATGACATTAGTGAACCAGATGGTCTTTTCCCCCCAAAAAAAGTCACCAATGTATTCATTGCCATCACTAGACTCTTAATTCCAGATATTTATTGAATTTGAATGCCACAACCTGCTGTAGCAGGATTTGAACCTAGATCCCCAGAGTACCAGCTGGGTCAAAAACCCAGTGACAATACCACTAGGCCACTGCCTCCCTGTGGGCTGTATATATACTGAGATCTGTGTATTCTAGTAGGCCTGTCACTGCTGGACCATAGGTATCTATCAGTTAAAAGATTTCAGGAAACCAACCTGAGCTTGTTTATTGGCACTGCAGTGTGGTTGTATGCTGTGAAATGGTCTTTTGTAGGGCTGTACTATGGAGTACATGTCCTTTTTTTAATTTATTCCTGAATGTCAGCTTCATTGGCTGGGGCCAGCATTTATTTCCCATCTTTAGTTGCCCTTGCGAAGGTAGTGGTGAGCTGCCTTTTTGAACCACTGAAGTCCATTTTAATATAAGCAAACTGGCAATGCTGTTAGGGAGGGAGTTCCAAGATTTTGACCCATTCACACTGAGGGAACGGTGATATATTTCCAAGTCAGGATGGTGAGTGGCCTGGAGGGAAACTTGTAGATATCAGTGATCCCATGTATCTGCTGCCCTCGTCCTTCTAGATAGTAATGGCCATGGGCTTAGAAAATGCTGTCAAAGGAGCCTGAGAGAATTTCTGCGCTGCATCTTGTAGATAGTGTACATTGCAGATGCTGTTTGTCGGTGGTGGAGAGAGTGGATACTTGTGGATGTAGTGCCAATCAAGTGGGCTACTTTGTCCTGAAGCTTCCTTCTTGAGTGTTGATGAAGCTTCATTCATCCAGGCAAGCGGGGAGTATTCCCTCACACTCCTGACTTGTGCCTTGTAGATGGTGGCCAGGCTCTGGGGAGTCAGGAGGTGAGTTACACATGACAGTATTCCCAGCCTCTGACCTGTTGTTGTACCACAGTATTTATATGGCCAGTCCAGTTCAGTTTCTGTCCAATGGCAGCTCCCACAATTTTGATCCTGGGGGAATTCAGCGATGGGAATGCCATTGAATGTCAGGAGACAATTGCATTCTGTGTTGTTGGAGATGATCGTCGTCTGACAAATGCTATTTACCACTTGTCAGCCCAAATCTGGATATTGTCCAGGCCTTGTTGCATTTGAATACAGACTGCTTCAGTACCTGAGGAGTCGTGAATAGTGCTGAACTTTGTGACAGCTGAGATAACCGACCTCCTACAACCACAACCATCTTCCTTTGTGCCAGAACATTTTCCCCTGATTCCCATTGACTGTTGTTTTGCTAGGACTGCTGGATGCCACATTTGGTCAAATGCAGTCACTCTCTCCTTCGCTCTTTTGTTCCTGTTTGAATCAAGGCATTAATGAGGTCAGGGGCTGGGTGGCCCTTGTGGAACACAAACTGAGTGTCACTGAGCAGGTTATTACAAAGGAAGTGCTGCTTGATAACACTGTACATGTTCCCACCCACCTGCCCCATTGACACCGTCCTTTAGGCCCTTAATTTTGTCATCTTAACTGATTGTTACCGCCATGCCCCACCACACACAAGATGCCCAAACTATTCCCGCTTCATTTCTCCATGCCCCAACCCCACCTTCAGCCCTACCTTTCATTCTTCTGTACCCCTGAACCCAGTCCACACCTACCCACCCCCACCCAACCACCACTGACTCATCCTTGTTGGTCCTGAGCTTCCATGACAGCTCCCAAGCCTCCTGCTCCCTTCCTTGGAGTCGCTGGGTTCAACAAAGAAAGCCACAGACCGCAGGCACAACTGCAGAAAGCTAACTCTTGGATGTCACAGAGATAGTAGGAACCGCTGATGCTGGAGAATCTGAGATAACAAGGTGTAGAGCTGGATGAACACAGCAGGCCAAGCAGCATCAGAGGAGCAGGAAGGCTGACGTTTTGGGCCTAGACCCTTCCTGAAACGTCAGCCTTCCTGCTCCCCTGGTGCTGCCTGGCCTGCTGTGTTAATCCAGCTCTACACCTTATTATCTATGTTGGATGTGACAGGTTAGTTAGCTCAGTTGGCTGGCTTGCATTGCAGAGTGAAACCAACAGTGCTGGTTCAACTCGTGTACCAGCAGAGGTCATTAGGAAGGTCCTACCTTCTCAAACTCACCCTGAGGCATGGTAACCCTCAGGTTAAACTCACCGTTGTGAGAGTTGTAGACAGTTGTCTCTCTCGAATGAGAGAGCATTCTCTGGGATTATGGTCACTTCAAGTTTACTTTGCACACTACCTTAGACAAATGTGAACCAGGATTCTCATGCACCACTGACATTAAACAGATGTTAGCAGAGTAAGCTTGCAAGTGTGCTACAAGTAAGAAAGCACAATGAATGGAAAGGCACTCAACCAATAACAAACACGCTGCTGAGTTAATCTGTAAATTTGAACAGGTACTGCCGAAGTGCAACTTTTCCCACTCCGGCAAACCACATATGACTGTGTCTGGTTCTGGGATAGAATCTTCTATTCCTGGAGATGGCAAGCTTAGGGTTGGGAAGAGCACTTAATGAGGCAGGGTAATGGCACATCCAAGTTGCATTACCTCCTCACCTCCTCTGGACTTAGGTTTTGGACAGGAAAATCCAGAATTGGTCCCCTTAAACAACTCAGTTGGCCACCACTGGGATTAACGCAGCTCCAAGCAGGTGCTTCATGAGGCAGTGTTCTTGACAGGTCAACTTACGCGGGCAGTTTGTCATCTATAGACCCTGAGTGCAGCACTGCGTATTTGGGAGGGTGAGTAGCCGCTGGGAGCCAAACCCAGAAATAACTTCAGAGGGACTGGTATCCCATCACCAAGTCACCCTTTTTTCACACATGGAAGGTCCTTGGCACTGGTCCAGCTCCATCAGAGCCAACTCTCAGAGTGAACAGAACCTCTGACACTCCTGTTTATATCTGTCAGCCAGGGATCCCTGATCAGACCAGGTTAACAGCCCCAATCAGGGAACTCATACTCTGTGAGGTCTACCTGGCTGACCCCATTACAATCACCACATCCCTCCCCCTCTGACAAAGAGGGACTTGGCTGGTTCTTTCTCTTGTAGCTCCTCCCTGGGGAATTTTTGCACCGGATCCGGTTCCTCCGACTCAGCCTCGGATACTGGCAGCGTGTACCATACCGTAACCCACCTCTTGCGCCCGGAGCGTCTCAGAAGAAATTTATCCTGTTCTTCAGGCAGTAACGGTGTCGAGGCTGTGATATCCGACATTGTCTATCTCAGACTGCGAGGTTTCTTTGATGCTAGACGGAGATGGTTAGTCATGTTCTGACAGCCTTTCTGGATGTTCTGGGGCGCTGGATATGTTTTGCTCCGTTTGCAGCTTTCATGTGGTCCACGGGCTTGTTCAGGACTGCCCCACCTCCTGAACTTTATACATCACGGGACCTAGCCTCGCGTTGACCATGCCTCTTACCCATGCAGGGCCATTCCTGTGGCTCCTGCACCAAACTCCCTCCCATGAATGAAACTGCCTCTCTCGTTTAGTGGCATCTTGTGCCCAGCATTGGCGTTCCTGATGCCGTTTCACCTCCTCCCCCCACCAGGTCCAGGAATATCACATTTAACCTGGCGTGAAGTCTTCTCCTCATTAGCAACTCTGCTGGAGCATGAGGAGTGGCCTGATAATCAAATAGGAACTGGGACAGTTTGGTATCGAGTGAAGCTGTTTCTTTAAGCCTGTCTTCAACGTTTGGACTGCTCTTTCTTCCAGACCATTGGACGATGGATGGTATGGATCTGTCCTTATATGTCAAATACAATTCGGTTTTAGGAAATACTTGAATTCTCTACTGGAAATGGTGGACCATCGCCTGTGACCAGCACTCCTGAATTATCTGTATTGCAAAAGATGCACACAGTTTTTCTATCATCATCCGCGCGTTTGACGAATGTACTCTATGTATGTCCAACCACTTTGAGTGGGAGTCCATAATGACTAAGAACGCTGAGCCCATGAAAGGACCTGCATAATCAAAATGTAACCGAGTCCACGGTTTACCCGGCCGTGCCTATGAATGTGGGGGAGCCGCTGGTGTAACTTTGGTCCCTGTTGGCACTCTGGGCACTGCCCTACCAACGGAGCTATGTCTGCATCCGATCCTGACAACCAGATATAAACTCTCACCAACTTCTTAATTTTGGACACCCCTGGATGACCCTGGTGGAGTTCAGCCAGTATCTGGTGGCGACCTTTACTCGGGACAATTATTCTTGTTCCCCATAATAACACGCTGTCCTCTACGGTGATCTGGTGTCTCTGGGTCCAAAATGGTTTTAATTCTGGTTGTGATGGCCCTTTGGATCCCCCCATCACCACCAGCTGTTTCAGTTTTGCCAGGATCGGATCCTCCTGCATCCACAGTCTGATATTGTCAGTGGTGACCGGAAGGGTGTCCAGGAAGTTTAAAACCAGAACGGACTCTCCCAGTGGTGGTCCCACCGGTGGTGTATCTGCCAGCGGGAGGTAGCTCAATGTATCCACATTTGCTACTTGGCTTCCTGGACAGTGATCCAACTTGTAATTGTTTGCAATGAGAATGAGAGCCCATCGCTGAATACAGCCTGAAGCTATGGGCAGCACAGCCTTCTCCTCTTTGTGTAGCCCTTGTAGGGCTTTGTGGTTTGTTACTGTTACAAATTGACATCTGTAAAGGTATTGGTGGAACGTCCTCACACCAGAGATGACCGCCAAACCTTCCTTCTCTATCTGAGCGTGTTCGTGCACTGCATCAGCCAAAGCTCAGGAAGCATCTCTATTGGGCGTTCCTCTCCATCGGGCTATCTGTGAGCCACAACACTACCCCAATACCCTACGGGGAGGCATCGCATGTCAGCACCAGATATGGCTTGGGATCGTGCTGTGCCAACACCTTAGATGACGATAACTGCTTTTCAACTTCCCCAAAGGCCACGTATTGGCTACATAACCATTTCCAAGACTGCCCCTTTTGCAATAGCAGGTGTAAGGGTACCAGGATGGAGGCCAGGTTATGTATGAACTTTCCATAATAATTCACCAGCCCAAGGAAAGACCTAAGCTCTGGTACAGATGTGGGAGCTAGGGCACCTTTGTTTGCCCTCACTTTATCTTCCAACAGGTGTAACCCAGTCTTGTCGACTCTGTAGCCCAAGTAGGTCACTTGGGGAGGGCACGGAGCACACATTTTTCCCTCCTAAGGTGTACGTCTGCCTGGGAGAAACAAAGTCTAAGGACTCTGTCCAAGTTCTCTAAGTGTTCCTTATTGGTCTTCCTTGTTATTAACACATCATCTAGATAAATGGTGATCTGGGGAAGACCTTGTAAAACGTTCACCATCGTCCGCTGGAAAATGGCACAGACTGACAATACCCCAAATACTGGTACAAACATTTATGGGTATTAATTGTAGCATACTTCTGGGAATCCTCACCGAACTGCAATTGCAGGTACACATGGCTCACGTCCAGCTTTGTGAAGGACAGACCCCCTGCCAGCTTTGTGTATAAATCCTCTATGTGAGGGATTGGGTATTTATCCAGCTGTGAGAAGCCGTTTGTTTAAAATCCCCACAAAGGTGAACCGACCCATCAGGCTTCACAATCAATACATCTGGTGCTGTCCATCCCGCAAACTGGACTGGTTTGATGATTCCTTCACTTTCCAGCCTCCTGATTTCTGCCTCTAGTTTGGCCCATAAGGCAAATGGCACTGGATGGGCCTTGCAGAATCATGGGATTGCTTCCTGGTCAGCATACAAAGTGACCTTGGCTCCTCTAATAGTCATAAAGTCATAGAGGTTTACAGCATGGAAACTTGTCCATGCTGCCCACTTTTCACAATTAATCTAGTCCCATTTGCCTGCGTTTGGTCCATATCCCTCCATACTTATCCCATCCATGTACCTGTCCAAATGTTTCTGAAATGACAAAATTATCCTCGCCTCTACCCAACCTCTGGCAGCCCATTCCAGATCCTCATCACCCTCTGTGTGAAAAAATTGCTCCTCTAGATCCTTTTGTCTCTGTCCCCTCTCACCTTAAACCCATGCCCTCTAGTTTTAGACTCCCCTACCATGGGGAAAAGCTGTTGGCTATGTACCTTATTTATGCCTCTCATGATTTTATAGGCCTTGATAAGGTCACCCCTCAGACCCCTAAATTCCAAGGGAAAAAAGCCCCAGCCTTTCCAACCTCTGCTTATAACTCAAACCTTCTAGTCCAGGTAGCATCCTAGTAAATCTTTTCTGCACTCTTTCTTGTTTAATAATATCCTTTCTATAGTAGGGCCTGACCAATGTCTTGTGCAGCTGCAACAGGATATCCCAACTCCTATAGTCAACGCTCTGACCAATGAAAGCAAGCATGCTGAAAGCCTTCTTCACCACTCTGTACCTGTGACTCCACTTTCAAGGAGCTATTAACCTGTCCCCCTAGATCTCTTTCTACGAGAACACTCCCCAGGGCCCTACCATTGACTGTGTAAGCCTTGTCCTGGTTTGACCTACCAAGTGCAACACCTTGCATTTATCTACATTAAACTCGATCTGCCATTCCTCAGCCTACTGGGCCAGTTGATCAAGATCTCACTGTATTCCCAGATGAACTTCTGCACTGTCCACTATACCACTAATCCATCCTCTATCTTCTACCTTCAAGCCAATTTTGTATCCAATTGGCTAGCTCTCCCTGGATTCTGTGAGATTTAACCTTACTCAACAACCCACCATGCAGTACCTTGTCAAGGGCTTTGCTAAAGTCCATGTAGACAATGTCTACTGCACTGCCCTCATCTACTTTCCTAGTCACCCCTTCAAAAAACTCAATCAAATTTGTGAGAAACGATTTCCCACGCACAAAACTAGGCTGACGATCCCAAATGAGTCCTTGCCTCTCCAAATGCCTGTAGGTCCTGTCTCTCAGAATCCCATAAAGCAATTTACCTACCACAGAAGTTAGGCTCACTGGTCTGTAGTTCCCAAGTCATTTCCCTGCAGCCATTCTTAAATAATAGCACAACATTAGCTGCCCTCCAATATTCGGGCCCTTCACCAGTGGCTGTCAATGATACAAATATCTCCGCTGGAGGCCCCGCAATTTCCTCCCTAGCCTCCTAGAAATTCCTAGGATGCATTTTATCAGGTCCCAGGGAGTTATCTACTTTAATGCGTTTTAAAAGCTCCAGACTCTCCTCTTCTGTAATGTGAAAAATTTCCAGGTGTTTAATTAGGGCTTCACTCAGGCAGCCATTTTCTAATCGAAAGATGTTGAGCCAATCTCGGCGAATCTTTCTCAATTCTGCCCCATCAGGCTGAGCCTGAGCCTTTTACTACAATCAGCGGGAACTGAACCAGCTGCTTCTCATAGGAGACCAGAACCGAAGTTATACCCTTAATCTGTAAAGGTTCCCCGGTATAGGTTCTCAGCCTAGCTGAGGTCTTACACAAACTTTAGGGTTAGAGTCCAGAGTGAATTTTGTTAAATACTGGTTCTGCAATCACTGACACAGCCGCACTGGTATCAACCTCCATTAGAACTGGGTGACCATTTAACCAGACGTTTATTTTGATTGGTTCTGATTTGGATGTTGCTAAGCAATGTAACTGTTCAAAACCAGATGTAGGTGGACTTTCCAGGATGTGCACTCTCCTGGATACCAGCCCATGAGTTCTCTTACTCAGTTTAGTTCTAATGGGACCTCTTTGTTGCCTCAAGTCTGCATACCAGCAGCAACTACAATGGCTTACCGGCCTGGATCCTGAAGAAAATGTTAACCATATGGCCAAGGCTTGGCTTTGTTTTGGGGTTTAGCTGGGGGCTGACCTAGAGTCCCTCTGTTCAGGATATGTCCTGAGTGAGGCTATGCAATTACTTTCACTCAGATGGTGCTCCCCAAGCTCAGTCGGCCTGGCGAGGGTGTCCACTTCCATTGGGATGCCCTGTAACTCACATACGCTCCACCTGCAGCATTTTCCACTGATAAAGCCAGTTGTTTGGCCAGTTTGAAGTCCAGCTGGGCTTCAGCTAGTATATGCTTTTACATGGTTACATCATTAATCCCACATACCACACGGTCTCTCAGCATCTCATTAAGGGTTAAACCAAAGTTACATGCCTCTGCCAGTTGTCTTAACCTGGTCAAACATCCCAACATGGATTCCCCTGGTTCTTGAACTGCCGAGTAAAATCGATAGCGTCTCAGAATTGGAGGAGGTTTGGAGTTGCAATATTCCTTAAATAAATCCACCAACTCTTGAAAGGTTTTAGTATCTGGTGCCTCAGGAAATGTTAGGATCCTAATAAGCAATAAAGCTGCGGTTCCACAAGCTGCCAGGAGAATTTCTCATTGCTTTTCATCTGCCCCATTGTCATGTGCCGGGAAAAAAAAATGCATTCTTTCCACATACTGGGCCTAGTCTCTGACAGCAGGATCGAACAAGTCAAGCTTCCCAAATAACGGCATGATGCCAGAAATGCTTACCTCCAAC
Source organism: Rhincodon typus (assembly GCF_021869965.1). NCBI lineage: Eukaryota > Metazoa > Chordata > Chondrichthyes > Orectolobiformes > Rhincodontidae > Rhincodon > Rhincodon typus. The sequence continues at coordinate 5,399,426 of NC_063372.1, forward strand.
TCCAAGACGACTGTTGTGAGCGAATTTCTTCAGGAGCATTTTTTTTTTTCTCTTGCCGCCACTGAAATAACTCCACTGAGGCTTGTATCCTGTCACCAAGTCACCCTTTGTTAACACATGCATAATACTTGACATTGGTCCAGCTTCCTCAAAGCCGGCTCTCAGAGTGAACAGAAATTGTTTCTATCTGTCAGCCAGGGCTCCCTGATTGGACCAGGTTAATGGCCCCAATCAGGGAACTCATGCTTTATGTAGTCTACCTGGCTTTGTTACAATCAGTACACTTTCCACACTGCCACAGCTTCCCATTCCACTTCCCTTCATCCTGGTTGTGATCCTGGGGCTCCAGGGTTGTTCCTCTGGCAGTAGCCATGTACTCCTCGATGGGGTTACAAAAGGGTGAGAGCAGCTGGCAGCTGATTGCCTAGCAACTCTCGCCGAGGGACCTGAATCCAAGTGAAGACCCGCTGCTGGCCTCACCACTGCCTGATTGGACAAGCGGACCTTCCCTGTCACTCACCAGCTCTCCAGCTGGCTGACCCCACAACAAAATTCCACTCCTCATCCCCATATTACAAGAAAGATGTAGAGGCACTCATTAAGCAGCGGGATGATTTACAACGGTGACACCATTTCAGACCGAGAGGTTATAACTATCAGGAAAGGCTGAACAGTCTGAGTCTTTTCTCTAAAAAAGGGAAGCCTGGGTGGTGAACCGAAAGAGGCCTTCTGAGATGGTTGAGCATAGAGGAAGTGATTCCATGAGAGGAGTTCAAAGCTCGGAGCACAAATAGAATATGATATCCATGAAGAGGGAATTCAAGAGAAACATCTTTAACTAGACAGCAATGGAGTAGTGTGGGTCAAAGAGCAAAGAAACATTTCAGACGATGTTAGATAGGTACATGAGGGAGAAACAACTAGAAGGATGTGCTGATAGGATGAGATGAAGAGAGATGAAAGAAGACTCAAGTGGATCATAAAGCCCACATCGACCAGCTGTGCCGAATGTTTCTGTGCTGTACAATTTATGTAATCCTCCATAACTTCTTTTACATTTCAACCTTATAGAAATCCTTTCAATTGAATTGAAGGTGAGCTGAGTTGACTCAATCTCTAGGCTTTATGATGAACGTTGCTTCCCATTTAAAAGTCAGTTCACACACTTGGAGATTTTAATATATTTGACGAACATGAGTTTACAGTGGCCATTTACAAAGTCTAATGTTAGTCACTGCCTTTGTGGCCCAGACCATCTCTGAGGTCCATCAGTGGTAGCTCCTCCTTTGAATCACCATCTGAGACAAAAAAAAAATTAGCCTAGGTTCTACCTGGCTGTTTGGTGTCATTCTGCAGAGATGTGACAAATGGGGATTTGTAAATTGCCTGTAAACCAGTTATGTGTATGAGCATGATATCTGAAGTAGAAAAATAGAAAGAGACAGGGAGGGAAGGGGCGATTAGAAATCCCAATTGAGGATTGTGTTTCTTGAGCAGACTTAATAGAAATTAATTATATAAAGAATGAAATAAAAAAGATAAAAGCAGCTATTAGAGAAACAGAGTCCCCAATATTTAATGTCAGTCAGTGTGACATTTACAAGCTAATTAATGCAGAGTCAGGATTTGTAGCCCAAAGGAATAATATATCAATGTTCTGTATCATCACATTACAGTATAACCACTCACTCTTATATGACTGTGGCTAGATTTTTTTAATGTATTTGCTATAGATGCACTTTAAAACATTAAAATGTCAGGCCAGAACATATATAATAGGCTTCATTGAAATGCCTATTTGTGAGGTTGTGTTCCTCAGGTGCACGTTCAATGAATGTATAATGAATGTAGGCACCCTGAGCCAGGTAATCCAGGAGAATTTCATTCCTTCATGTGTCAGCTTACATCGATATATGAGTACAGAAGCCTTTTCTGTAATGGGAACTGATTAATAAATTACTAATCTAATATGATGTCCTGTAGTATATTTTCTCTCCATAAATTGTGTTTTGACTCAACGAGGCAGAAAATTTCCTCAGAAAATTTGGATTTGCCCTACCTCCTGCCCCTCCCCCCAGCATTAATTAGGATGGTTAGATGAATGAGGCAAAGAATTAAAACGATTTGAAATTTGACCTCTGTCAAGAAATTTGGTCGGCGATATTGGAAAAATGTCAAACTCTGCAATGTGATTCTTGAGACTTGCAGCCGTTAAAAGATTTTCCTATTTTTGCACAAAACCTGTGTGATTCTCAAGGAATGATTTTTTTTTTACAATCACATCTGAGCATAACTGGAGACGCTCATTCATCCAGCCCTATCCCTTTTCCCAGAGAAGAGTTTGTAGTTAGTCCATGTTTCAGTGTCTCTGCTTTCCAGCACAATGGACCTTCTAAGTGAGGCTGTTAACTTGCTCGCCGAGCTGGCTTGTTCTCGTTCAGACGTTTCGTCACCATGCTAGATGACATCACCAGTGATGGTATTATTCTACTCGCTTGGAATTTTTCCTGTTTGGTCTGTTATGGTGAGTAGTGTCATTTCCGGTTTTGATCCGTATGGGTTTATACATGGTGTCCAATTCTATATGTTTGTTGATTGCATTATGGGTTGAGAACCATGCCTCTAGGAATTCCTGTGCGTGTCTATATTTGGCTTGGGCTACTATGGTTACCTTGTCCCAGTTAAACTGATGGCCTTCATTGTCCGAGTGAACTGATATTAAGGAGAGTTCATTGTGTCGTTTTGCTGCTAGCCAATGTTCATGTGTTCTGATGGCTAGTTTCCTTCCTGTCTGTCTGATGTAATGTTTGTGGCTGTCGTTGCATGGTATTTTGTAAACCGCGTTGGTTTGACATGTTGTGGGAATGGGGTCTTTAATCCTTGTAAGTGTTTGTCATATAGTGGTTGTGGGCTTGTGTGCTACCATGATTCCTAATGGTCTTAGAAATCTCGTTGTCAGTTCTGATATGTTCTTGATGTAGGGCAGTGTGGCCAGTGTGGACCTTCTAAGTTTGTGACTCGGATGGTACAAGTTAGGTCATTTAAGCAGCGCTGGCAGGGGAGAATGTGAATAAAGAGTGCCATATGCCATCAAGTTGGCACAAAGTTGCAATCTTCCATCAAGTTCATAATTGGGGGAGGGTTGGGAAAAAGAGCGTTGCATAAAGGGGTGGGGAAAAGAACATAGCATAGGATGTCCGATGTCAATAAAAATTCGTTAAGGCAAATTCAACGGAAGTACCCTATAAATATTAACCAGCATTCGAGTTATTTTACTGTTACCTCTTTCATTAACGATGATGCAGAATTTAAATTCAATCCCTAGAACAGTGCAAATCAGACTGGTTTTGATAGCAGCTTTTACCAATTATTACCCATAAGAAATATTCCATACAAAATACATTTGCAATGATCAGAGAATTCCAGAAGTTACTTTAATAGAAATGGAATTGAACTTATTCAGTCGCTGTGGATCAATTGCTGTGTTGTCCCTGACATAGCTTAAGCAGTCTTCTTCCAGCAGCATAGTCTCCAACTAAGGAGATGCGCTCTGTAAGATGCTTCAACAGTTAAGGTGTCACACTCCAGATGTTGCAAATTGTCTACGCAGACTTTGATGTGCGTGTAAACGGGAAGGCAGTGATCCAGAAGTCAAGGAAAAGGAAATCCTCTGGTGTACCACCGGAAGTCTCCCTTTTCTAATCTTTGGGAAGTCTCAGTTTAGGTGGACCAGAAACTGGCAGGGGTCTGATTACTTACTCAAGTGGAGTCAACTGACACGGTCTGCACTGTCAAGATCATCTTGCTGCCCATCAATGCTCTTACTGCTATTTTTCCAGCCAACCTGCGATCAGTGTTCCTAGCTCTAAAGCCAGCATTTTCACAATAGTTTATCAAGAGCTGCACAAATCATGACAGAACATAGAACAGCACAGCACAGTACAGGCCCTTCAGCCTACGATGTTGTGCCAAACTTTTACCCCAATCCTAACATCTATCTAACCTCCACCCCTACCTTATACTATCATCCATATGCCTATCTAATAGCCGCTTAAATGCCCCTAATGAGGCTGACTCCACTACCCTCTCTGGCAATGCATTCCACGCCCCAACCACTCTCTGAGTAAAGAGCCTACCTCTGATGTCTCCCCTATACCTACCTCCACTCACTTTAAAACTATGCCCCCTCGTAATAGCTACCTCCACCCTAGGAAAAAGTCTCTGGCTGTCCACTCTATCTCTCCCTCAGATCATTTTGTACACCTCTATCAAGTCACCTCTCGTCCTTCGTCGTTCTAAAGAGAAAAGCCCTAGCTCTCTCAACCTTTCCTCGTAAGACCTTCCCTCCATTCCAGGCAACATCCTGGTAAATCTCCTCTGCACCTTTTCCAACTCTTCCACATACTTCCTGTTTAAGTGATGTTCACTGCCACTCCAGCTCATGTAAGACATCATCAATCAGGTGGAGTTCGCTACTGTCATGTATCTGTGAGCTCCCGGAGTCTGAAACTGTGCCTTGGCCTGTGACCCACTCCCTGCTTCCCTCTGCAGCCCTCTCACTCGATATCTCCTCTCAGTCCCTCTTTCTGGCTGCCTCTTTACTGAGAACCTTGTGTAGAGTGAGGATTTGGGCTGGGAAGCTGTGAGTGTAGGTGGGGAGTGGGAGAGAATTGGTAATCAGGCAGGAGGTGTCGAGCAGGAACGAAAGCAGTGAGCAAGGAAGGTCAGGAGGAGGCCAGCAAGTTAAGAGTGACAGGCAATTGGAAAGGTGGGGGAAGGAAGCAGTGAGCCAGGAGAGAGAGGGGGCTAGATTTTCCCGTTTGGAGTTAAAGTGGGGTGACATAGCCTCCATTCTGCTATAGCCTGGGGCAAATTTTCTCGATCGATTTACCACTTCTGAGCTCACTAATTATGCAGCCAAGACATTGGGTGTATTTCTTGGGCAATCTCGTGGCGAGCGAGACTCAAGTTCTTGTGACTGCTGGGCCTGAGAGTTTCCCTGCATTTGGCACCATAATGTGAAGCCCAGTTGAACACAGCTTTGGACGCTGATTGACCCTTCAAACTCTCTGGTATTTGAGCTTAATCACCGAGGAGATATCCCAGCAGAAAGCGAAGCTTGCTCGCCACTTCCAGGACTGAGATCTGGAAGTGCTGATGGATGGGGGTGATGGAGAGAATGTGAATCCTCTGATCTGCGGACTATTGCGGAAGGCGATGGAGAGAATGTGAATCCTCTGATCTGCAGACTATCGCAGAAGGCCATAACTACCAGATACAACCAGCCTGTACAGAAATCTCAGCACGTGTCCCACATGAAGTGGGAGTCCCAGAAATGCCACGGTAAGATCAACAAGCCACTGTGCTCTGTGAGGGTAAGTGCCACCATCTTCCCTATTATCTTACACTCAGAGGGCTAGCGCTCACTCGAATTCTGTCGTTGCACATATATCTCACCAAGGCTGATGGACTCAGTGTCCACTCAAGCAATCTCACCCACCTCATCCACCCAAACCATTAACTCTTCCCTCTTCCCTAATCACTCAATGGAGATGCTTTGTTGCTTCCCCTGCTCATGCACTGCCACTAACTGCTTTTGCATCCACTTCCACCATACTCGATGCTTCTCCTTTTCCACATGGCAGCCGGGGAGCCCAAGGGGTGTGGCTGACATCAGGTTCCTCACACCTTACAAGGAGAAAATAGTCATTGCGGGTGGAGAAGAGCAGGCCGGCTCCAGTGGGATGAGAAGGCACCAGTGGACAACCAACCGAGCTTCATTGGGCTGTGCTCTTCTCCCGTCCCAACCAGCATTAACTCATGCTTCTTCTACCCAAGTATTTAACCAGTTTCTCGAACTAATTCTTTCCCTTTTCTCATGCAGGCCCGAGCAGTAAACCTCCACTGAGAACGGGCTAGTGCCAGAGACTCTCAGTTCCACCTAAGGAGGAAGCCAGAGAAACCTCAGTGGATGCTCTGGCAAGGCACAAAGACTTTCACCCCAATGGGTACGCCACTCAGCATTAGACTTGGGATGTGCCATCTGGTGAGCATCTCTCCTCAGCCAGTCAAGTAAGAAATGCGTGAGTCTCTTGCACACAGAGAACTGCCTGAGACAAGGTAGCTGCTCAGCCCTGGGCAGAAGACGTCCCCTTTTCTCAGCCATTGACGACGTGGCCAAACTGCCGAGAACAGGAATAACAAAACAGATTTGCCAGAGGCAGTTGGTAAGCTGGAACAAGTGCGCCAATGTTCTCAGTACGGAGATGACTCCAGGATTTGTGTGCTTGGTTGCCTCTATAGAAAGGTTGCCTCAGAGACTCTGATCCAGCAGAATGCTCAGTGCCGGCCAGATATGCTGCACTCCATCACTTTAGCCATGGGCGAACAACATCAATGGCAAGCTGAGAGGGGGAATGAGAGGTGGGGACCTTGACCTCACTCCAGGTGCCCCTTCCTCTCAGGGTGCTGGCAGTAGGCAGCCATAGAAAGAAGGAGAAACACCCAGAAGCTTCTTCTGAAGATACACCACAGCTGCCCACCCCCCTCTTTTTCCCCTCTGCCTGCAATGTAAAGCAGTGAAACCCAAGAAGGATGAGCCTGCATCTCAGACAGAGACTCTCAGCAGGTCTGGGCTCTCTAGGGCCGAGCAAAGGCAGCAGGGATGACCAAGTCCATAGGGTGGACCACAGAGCAGGGTCCCTCCATCCCGGGAGTCAGGCCAGATGTATTGCGAGGGAGAGGAAGATGAAAGCCTATTGAGGGCACATAGGCGGCAAAGTTACTAAATCATTGTGAATAACCTATCACTTTTGTTAATATATTTTCATTTACATTGCCACAGTGTCTGCTGCAGTATAATCTTCACTGTTGTACCTGGTTAAGTCATACTGATCCGAGAGAACAGCAGCTTCTTCAAATATCCCAAGGATGAAAAGAGTCGCAATTACAACGTGTTGCTCACCTCTCATCTCCTGCCTTCAGATCACCTCCCATGTCAGGGATTCATGAACCTTGACATTGAGGGCAGCAGGTAAGCCATCGCATGTTTATGTGGACAGTGCTGAGGCTAGATGTGCAGGAAATGCGCTGGGGCCTGGCCAGCACAGGTCATTCCACACTTACACCCACTGTCCTAGCGAGAGCGCAGAACCATTGATGATTCCATACATCTCTGAAGGGAAAGATTTATCCGATATTCAACTCTTCATGGGAGTGCATTAACATTCGAAGTTTGGGAAATGTACAGTACAGATATCTACCAAGCAAAGGTGCACAATGTTATGCAACATTGAAGGCTACTGGTGGAGGAAGAGTCAAAAGGAGTTTCCTCAGGGTGCCTGTCAATGTGTGGCTATCATAAGGGACTTCACTATACACTGCTGTAATATCATATCCTGGTATCTGTTTTATGGACCTACCCAATGTTGGTGTCATGTGATGTTAGTGCATTGTCTCACTGCTGCTTTCCCCCTAATGGCCATGGAGGGCAGGTGATGTGGAGATGCTTTAAAGTGGAAACATCCAAAGATATCATGCATACAATCACACGGGTGATGAGACATTTAGTTGCAAATCAAAAGTCAAGGGCTGCAAGAGAAGGAGGTGTTGGCAATGCTGCTAATGACACTGGATTAGTAATCCAGAAACCCAGACTAATGTTCTGAATCCCACCATGGCAGATGGTGAAATTTGAATTCAGTAAAAAGTTAGCCAAATGCCAACCATGTGGACTACTGATGGTTGTTAAAAAAAAAAGTCTGGTTCACTAATGTCCTTTAGGGAAGGAAATCTGCCAGCCTTGAAATGGTCTGGCAATGTGATTGACTCTTAACTGGGATCAGGGATGGGCGCCTAGCCAGTGACACCTATGTCCCATAAGTGATTAAAAATAAACAAAGCCCACGTGTCTTTTGCTTGTTAGATTAGCCACAGAATCTTAAATAAAGCCTGACCCCAGCTGATTCATCCTGGAAGCAGATGGTTAAGATGTTCTCTCTGGCATTTTGGAGTCTGTGATACCTCTTTTATTCTTTGCCTCTCTCTCTCTCTCTAACCTCCTGCTAAGTGTCCTGGTCCCTGTCCCAACTTTATCATTAGAAGATTTGCTGTCAACCTCCCCATTTCATCTTCATCTAGGACATCCCCTCACATTGTCGGCTCTGGTTGTCAATGCTACAGCATGCCACAAAGATGCAGAACACACTTTCTTGGCTCTACGACAAAGCCCTGCCTGATTGGTTCAGGCATCAAAACCTCATCTTAAGGAGACCCCTGGTCTGTTCCCTGGTGGCCCTGCTGGAAGCATGAACTGCATTGCATCTGTAAAAACCAGAAAGAACTGCGGATGCTGTAAATCAGGAACAAAAACAGAAGCTGCTGGAAAAGGCCAGCAGGTCTGGCAGCATCTGTGAAGAAAAAAAGTCAGAGTTAACATTTCGGTGACCCTTCCTCAGAACAGCATTGCATCTTTGCTCTGCATCAGTCTGAGGGTTTTTAAAAGGGCCATGAACTGTATGAACATATGAGTTAGGAGCAGGGGTAGATCAGCTTGAAAGTGCCCTGCCATTTATTCACAACACAGTTGACCTGATTATAACCTCTGGCCCCCATTCCTGCCCTACCCCTTGATAACTTTTCACCTCTTGCATGCTAACAGTCTATCCAACTCTGGCTTAAAAATATTCAAAGACTCTGCTTTCATTATCTTTTGAAGAAGAGTTTCAAAGATTTGCGACTTTCTAAGAAAACATTTCGCCTTATCTTCGTCTTAAATGGGCAACCCCTTATTTTGAAACAGTGACCTCCCCCATCCCCAGTATTAGATTCTCCCACAAGACAAAACGTCCTTTCCACATCCTCCCTGTCAAGCTCCATTAGAATCTTGTATGTTTCAATCAAGTCACCTCTGACTCTTCTAAACTCCAGAGGATCAAATCCCAGCGTGTTCAACCTTTCCTCACATGACAGCCTGCCTGATCCAGGAATTAATCTCGCAAACCTTCTCTGAACTGCTTCCAAAGTGTTTACATTCTTCCCTAAGTAAGGAGATTAACATCGTACACAGTGCTCCAGGTGGTCTCACCAGTGCCCTGTATAACTAAAGAGTAACCTCTCGACTATTGTATTTAATTTCCCTCGCAAAAAATCATAACATTCTATTAACTTTCCTCATCACTTGCCATTCTTGTGAAATAACTTTTGCAATTCACAAACTGGGACACAGAGATCCCTCTGCATCTCAGAGCTCTGTAATCTTTCACCTTCGAGAAATCTAAGTACAGTACATCCTCGTTATCCACAAAACATGTTACTTCTTCAGAGCACGGTAGTAAATAGGTCAAACATGATTTCCCTTTCACAGAACTGTGTTGACTCTTAGTCATAGAGTCATAGAGCTGTACAGCGCCAAAACAGACCCTTCGGTCCAACTCATCCATGCCGACCAGATGTCCTAAATAAATCTAGTCCCATTTGCCAGCATTTAGCCCATATCCCTCTAAACCCTTCCTATTCATGTACCCATCCAGATGCCTTTTAAATGTTGTAACTGTACCTGCCTCCATCACTTCCTCTGGCAGCTCATTCCATTCACAACACCCTCTGTGTGAAAAAGTTGTCCTTTGGGTCCCTTTTAAATCTTTCTCCTCCCACCTTAAACCTATGCCCCTCTAGTTTTGGACTTCCCCACCCCAGGGAAAAGACCTTGCCTATTTACCCTATCCATGCCCCTCATGGTTTTATAAATCTCTATGAAGGTCACCCCTCAGCCTCTGCCACTCCAGGGAAAATAACCCCAGTCTATTCAGCCTCTCCCTGTAGCTCAAACCCTCTAACCCTGGCAACATCCTTGTAAACCTTTTCTGAACTCTTTCAAGTTTCACAACATCCTTCCCATAGCAGGGAGACCAGAATTGCATGCAGTATTCCAGGTTGGCCTAACCGATGTCCTGTACAGCCGCAACATGACCTCCCAACTCCTATACTCAATGCACTGACCAATAAAGGCAAGCGTACCAAACGCCTTCTTCACTGTCCTATCTACCTGTGACTCCACTTTCAAGGAACTACAAGCCTACACCCCAAGGTCTCTTTGTTCAGCAACACTCCCCAGGACCTTACCATTAAGTGTATAAGTCCTGCCCTGATTTGCCTTTCCAAAAGGCAACACCTCACATTTATCTAAATTAAACTCCATCTGCCACTCCTCAGCCCATTGGCCCATCTGATCAAAGTCCCCATGTACTCTGAGGTAACCTTCTTCGCTGTCCACTACACCTCCCAATTTGGTGTCATCTACAAACTTACTCCTGATTAACTTGAATCTTTCTCAATGCCCTGTTATAATGTCTTTAATAACAGCTTCTAAATTTTCCCTATGACAAATGTTAACCTAAGTGGCTGAAAGTTTTCTGCTTTCTGCCTCCCTCCCTTTATGAATAAAGGAGTTGCCTTCACTATCTTCCAATCTGATGGAGCCTTCCCTGAATCTAGGAAAATTAGAACCAACACATCAACTGTATCAACAACAACAACATCAACAACAAAAACAAAGTTGCTGGAAAAGCTCCGGAAGTCTGGCAGCATCTGTGAAGGAAAAAACAGAGTTAACGTTTCGGGTCCGGTGACCCTTCCTCAGAACATCAACTGTCTCACTAGCCATTTTTTTTAAAACCCCTAGAATGAAGTCTATTAGAACCCAGAGTCTTGTCAACTGGTGGGTCCTACACTTATTTTTTTATTCGTTAACAGGATGAGGGCATCACTGGCAAGGCAGCATTTATCGCCCAGAGGACAGTTAAGAGTCAACCATGTTGCTGTGAGCCTGGAATCACATTAGGCCAGACCAGGTAAGGATGGCAGTTTGCTTCCCTAAAGGGCATGAGCAAACGAGATGGGTTTTTCCAACTATTGATTCACGCTCACCATTAGACTCTTCATCCCAGATTTTTACTGAATACAAATTCGACCATCTGCCATGATGGGATTTGAAGCTGGGTCCTTGGAATACTACCTGGGACTTTGGATTAATAGCCCAGTGATAATACTACCAGGCCATCACCTCCCCCACTTACTCAGGACTACTTCCTAGTGATTGTAATTTTCTTTAGTTCCTCCTTTCCTTCCATCCTTCCTTCTGCAGCTCAACATTTGTCATAGCAAAAATTTAGAAGCTATTATTAAAGACATTATAGCAGGGCATTTAGAGAGATTCAAGTTAATCAGACCCGGCATATCCCCCACTCAACCATTACCATGAATCCAGGGAATCAACCCTGGTTCAATGGAGAATGCAGGAGGGCATGCCAGAAGCAGTTCCAGGCATACCTGAAGATGAGGTATCAACCTGGCATAGCCACCGAACAGGACTACTTGCACGCCAAACAGCATAAGCAGCAAATGATAGACAGAGCTAAGTGATCCCACAACCAACAGATCAGATCTAAGCTCTGCAGTCCTGCCACATCCAGTCGGGAATGGTGGTGGACAATTAAACAACTCACTGGAGGAGGAAGCTCCACAAATATCCTCATCCTCAATGATGGAAGAACCCAGCACATGAGTGCAAAAGATAAGGCTGAAGCATTCGCATCCATCTTCAGCCAGAAATGCCAGTGGATGATCCATCTCAGCCTCCTCCAGTGGTCCCCAGCATTACAGATACTAGTCTTCAGCCAATTTGATTCACTCCATGGGATATCAAGAAATGGTTGGAGACACTGGATACTGCAAAGGCTATGGGCCCTGACAACATTCCAGCAATAGAACTGAAGACTTGAGCTCCAGAACTTGCTGCTCCCCTAGCCAAGCTCTTCCAGTACAGTTACAACACTGGTATCTACCCAACAATGTGAAAAATTGCCCAAGTATGTCCTGTACATAAAAAGCAGGACAAATCCAACCCGGCCAATTACCGCCCCATCAGTCTCCTCTCGATCATCAGTAAAGTGATGGAAGGTGTCAGTAACAGCGCTATCAAACAGCACCTGTTCAGCAATAACCTGCTCAGTGACGCCCAGTTTGGGTTCCACCAGGATCACTCAGCTCCCGACCTCATTACAGCCTTGGTTCAAACATGGACAAAAGAGCTGAATTCCAGAGGTGGTGAGAGTGACAGCCCTTAATATCAAGGCTGTATTCGACCGAGTGTGGCATCAAGAAACCCCAGCAAAACGGGAATCAATGGGTATCAGGGAGCAAACTGTCTGGTGGGTAGAATCATACCTGACACATAGGAAGATGGTTGTGGTTGTTGGAGGTCAATCATCTCAGCTCCAGGATATCTCTGCAGGAGTCCCTCAGGGTAGTGTCCTCGGCCCAACCATCTTCAGCTGCTTCATCAATGACCTTCCCTCTATCATAAGGTCAGAATTGGGGATGTTCGCCGATGATTGCACGATGTTCAGCACCATTCATGACTCTCAGATACTGAAACAGTCCGTGTTCACATGCAACAAGATCTGGACAATATCCAGGCTTGGTCTGATAAGTGGCAAGTGACATTCATGCCACACAAATGCCAGGTTATGACCATCACCAATAAGAGACAATCTAACCACCGCCCCTTGACATTCAATGGTGTTACCATCATTGAATCCCCCACCATCAACATCCTGGGGGGTTACCATTGACCAGAAACACAACTGGACTCACCACATAAACACAGTGGCTACAAGAGCAGGTCAGA
>NC_063372.1:5412613-5416987 GCF_021869965.1 Rhincodon typus
TTAACTGGTAGAGACAGTGCTTTAGAGGTGGGAGTGAAAAATTGGATCAAGTTTGAAGTGGCAGTGGATTTAAAAGTAATGGACAGAAATTAAGGGAATGGAAATCTCAAGAGTTGGCCACAGTTGACTAATTCAGTTATTGGATGTGCCAGCCCAATGATCTATGTTAGCTGCAAGTGTCTTTATTTTGCATTCGGCTTTTTCCTGACTTAGATCCCATGAAAATAATTGTTTAAAAAAAATTGCTGGCTAGTTAGGACAATGCGTTCAAACTGGTCATAGACACCTTAGTAATTATAGCCAATTATGCTGTGCTGGTGAAAGATCACCTTGGCATCTACATGCAGTACACATAAAGTGTTATATGTGGTCCATGTTCAAATGGAGCCCTGGACAATATTCATAAAACACAAACAAAAGAACTGCAGATGCTGGAAATCTGAAACAAAACCAGAAATTGCTGTGGAAACTCAGCATCTGTGGAGACAAAGCAGTGTCAACATTTCGGGTCGAGTGACTTTTCTTCAGAACTGAAGAGTTCTTGGCTACAACAGCAGGTCAGAGGTTAGGAATCCTGCAGCAAATAACTCCCCTCCTGACTCCCCAAAGCCTGTCCACCATTGACACTGTAGGGATTCTAAGTATCTATGTCCTTCAGAACTCTGGGGTGTAGTCCATCTGGTCCAGGTGATTTATCCACCTTGAAACCTTTCAGCTTCCCCAGCACCTTCTCCCCAGTGATGGTCTCTACACTCACCTCTGCCCCCTGACTCTCCTGAAGTTCTGCTATGCTGCTGGTGCCTTCCTAAGTACCTATTCAGTTCCTCTGCAATTTCTTTGTTCCCCATTACTACTTCTCCAGCCTCATTTTCCAGCTGTCCAATGTTCACTCATCCTCTCTCTCTTACAATTTATCTATTGAAAAAAATCTCTTGAATCTTCTTTTATATCACTAGCTAGCTTACCCTCATATTTCCTCTTCCCCCCTCAGTTGTCCTCTGCTGGTTTTTAAAAGCTTCCCCAATCCTCTCGCTGCAGTAACCTTGACCACTGCTTGATGAAATCAGTGCCTTTTCTTGTCCTTGCCTTTTTCCTTTGTGCCCTTATTAAAAGAGCAGGCCTTCCTTACAGCACTCTATGGCCCACACTGAATATTCAGAACTCGGCCTGTACCTCCAAGGGCAAAACAACATTGACATTTGAATTGTGTGAGAACAGCCTCACAGAGGCACAGTTTTTTTTTCCTTTGCTTCTTGTTTAAGTAGCTGGTTAGCAAGATTCAAAATGGCAGTCAGCAATCAGCCAATGAGAACGTGACAAATATCAGTATTTGATTAAACAGCTTATTTGAACAGATAATATAATTGAATTGAACAGAGTTGTGATTTCCAGTTATAATCAGGGAGAAGATTAGTTTTGGGGGAGAGGCAGTCTGGAACTGCACATTTCTAGCCTTACCTTGTTCTATAAAAATGTAAAGGCTATTTACTTACCTATTAGTTAGTTTGATTACGAGAAAATGTCTGCTGCAGGAATGAGCTCCAAAAGCATGATGCTGTAATCCTGTTCGTTAGCTTTTAGTTCAGGGGTGGGTGGAAGGAGTTCTGGGTCTGAAGTAGAACTCACAGATAGTAGGAACTGCAGATGCTGGAGAATCTGAGATAACAAGGTGTAGAGCTGGATGAACACAGCAGGCCAAGCAGCATCAGAGGAGCAGGAAGGCTGACGTTTCGGTTCGGGACCCTTTGGCCATAAATAATATCTCATCTTTAAAAGAACAGATCAGCTAGTTCTTTCGAAAGGATATGTCATTGATCAAGGTGTATAAAAAACAGAGGGTTATCAGCCTTTTATGAATCAGTTCACAAGATATTTACAGTTAAGGAAAGTAATTTGACCCATCTTAATATATCCATTCAGAACAATATTACATTGCTGTATCTGTAGTGATTGTAACAAGGTCAGCCAGGTGGACCTCATAGAATATGAGTTCCCTGATTGGGGCTGTTAACCTGGTGCAATCAGGGAGCCCTGGCTGAAAGATAACAACAGGCGAGGACGGGGTTCTGTTTACTCCAGGAGCTGGCTCTGAGGGAGCTGGAAGGACACTCCACGTGTAAATAAAGGGCAACTTGGTGATGAGATACCAGCATCTGTGGAGTTATTTCAGTCCAACAAGACAAAAGCATGCTCCTGAAGAAATTTGCTCACAGCAGTCATCTTTGAGTTGGGGTAAACATTCCTGACTCCATGTCATTATTTAGGAAGCTTGACTCGTTCGATCCTGTCATCAAAGACTTGTCCCAGTATGTGGAAAGAATGTGTTATTATTTCTGGGCAAATGAAATTGTGGCAGATAAAAAGTAACGAATAATTCTCCTGACAGCTTGTGGACTCGCAGCTTTTTTAGTTATTAGGAGCCTTACTTTCCCTGAGGCACCAGATACTAAAACCTTTCAAAAGTTGATGGATTTAGTTAAAGAATATTATGACCACAAGCCTCCTCTTATTCTGAGATACTGTCAGTTTACTCAGCAATTTGAGAGCCCAATCTGTATTGGTTAAGATAACTGGCAGAGGCATGTGACTTTAGCTTCATGTGTAATGAGATGCTGAGAGACTGTGTTGTATGTGGGATTACTACTACTACTTGAAGCCCAACTGGATTTCAAACAGGCACTACAACTGGCTTTATCATTGGAAGATGCTACAAATGGAGCATATGTGAGTTACAGGGCATCCCAATGGAAGTGAACACCCTCACCAGGCCGACTGAGCTTGGGGAGCACCATCTGAGTGAAAGTAATTGCATAGCCTCACTCAGGACATATCCTGAACAGAAGGACTCTAGGTCAGCCCCCAGCTAAACCCCAAAACAAAGCCAAGCCTCGGCCATATGGTTAACATTTTCTTCAGGATCCAGGCCGGTAAGCCATTGTAGTTGCTGCTGGTATGCAGACTTGAGGCAACAAAGAGGTCCCATTAGAACTAAACTGAGTAAGAGAACTCATGGGCTGGTATCCAGGAGAGTGCACATCCTGGAAAGTCCACCTACATCTGGTTTTGAACAGTTACATTGCTTAGCAACATCCAAATCAGAACCAATCAAAATAAACGTCTGGTTAAATGGTCACCCAGTTCTAATGGAAGTTGATACCAGTGCGGCTGTGTCAGTGATTGCAGAACCAGTCTTTAACAAAATTCACTCTGGACTCCAACCCTTACGTTTGCATAAGACTTCAGCCAGACTGGGAACCTATACGAGGGAACTTTTTACAGATTAAGGGTATAACTTCGGTTTCAGTCTCTTATGAAAACTAGCTGGCTCAGTTCCCACTGATTGTAGAGAAAGGCTCAGGCCCAGCCTGATGGGGTGGAATTGGTTGAGAAAGATTCATTTTGATTGGCTCAACATTTTTTGATTAGAAAATGGTTGCCTGAGTGACATCCTAATTAAATACCTGGAGGTTTATCAGGAAGGTCTAGGGACAATCAAAGGGGCCAAGGATACCTTGCATATTGACCAGAAAGCAATTGTGCGATTCTTCCAGGTCTGCCAAGTGCCATTTGCCTTATCGGCAAAACTAGAGGCAGTAATCAGGAGGCTGGGAAGTGAAGGAATCATCAAACCAGTCCAGTTTGTGGGATTGGCAGCGCCAGATGTACTGATTGTGAAGACCAGATTCCCCAGATCGCCATTTATTTAGATGATGTGTTAATAACAAGGAAGACCAATAAGGAGCACTTAGAGAACTTGGACAGAGTCCTTAGACTTTGTTTCTCCCAGGCAGACGTACACCTTAGGAGGGAAAATTGTGTGCTCCGTGCCCTCCCCAAGTGACCTACTTGGGCTACAGAGTCGACAAGACTGGGTTACACCCATTGGAAGATAAAGTGAGGGCGATCAAAGGAGCCCCGGCTCCCACGTCTGTACCAGAGCTTAGGTCTTTCCTTGGGCTGGTGAATTATTACGGAAAGTTCATACATAACCTGGCCTCCATCCTGACAGCTTTGCATTAATTCTTAAAAAAGGGTGTTAGCCTTGGAACTGGTCGCATAACCAAGCCATAGCTTTTCAGGAAGTGAAGAAACAGCTATCATCCTGTAAGCTCACTGTGATACCAAATGAGATCTGGTATTGACATGCAATGCCTCCCAGTATGGCATCGGGGTATTATTAGCTCATAGGTGGCCCAATGGAGAGGAGTGCCCAATAGTATATGCATCCAGGACTTTAACTAATGCAGAACGTAAATACTCCCAGATAGAGAAGCAAGGTTTGGTGGTCATATTTGCAGTCAGGAAGTCCCACCAATACGTTAATGGACATCAATTGGTAATAATAATGAACCACAAACCCCTGCTAGGTCTACT
>NC_063372.1:5417087-5426102 GCF_021869965.1 Rhincodon typus
GGGTAGTATTAGCTCATAGGTGGCCCAATGGAGAGGAACACCCAATATCATACGCGTCCAGGACTTTGGCTAATGCAGAGCATAAATATGCATAGATAGAGAAGGAAGGTTTGATGATCATATTTGGAGTCAGGAAGTTCCAGCCTTTACAGATGTAAATTTGTAATAAACGGACCACAAACCCCTATTTGGTCTACTTAAAGAGGACAAAGCAGTGCTGCCCATAGCTTGAGGCCAAATTCAACAGTGGGCTCGAATATGATGTACGTATAATTACAAGTTGGAACACCATCTGCGAGGCCAAGTAACAAATGCAGATGCGTTGATCCACCTCCCACTGGTAGATACACCATCGGTGGTACTGCCACTGGAAGAATCTGTAACGGTTTTTAAATTTTCTGGACACGCTTCCAGTCACAGCTGACAATATCAGACTTTGGACGCAGAAAGATCCAGTCCTGGCCAAACTGAAAGAGCTGGTGGTGATGGAGGAAACTAAAGGGCCATCACAACCAGAATTGAAACTTTTTGGACCTGGAGAGACCAGATCACAGTAAAAGGATGGCATTTTGTTATGGGGAGCAAGAATGATTGTGCCAAGCAAAGGTCACTGCCAGATACTGGCTCAACTCCACCAGGGTCATCCAGGGGCTTCCAAAATAAGGATGTTGGTGAGACATTATGTCTGGTGGCCAGGATTGGATGCAGAGATAGCTGTGTTGGTGGGGCAGTGCCCAGCATGCCAGCAAGGGCAAAAAATACCACCAACGGCTCCCTCATATTCGTGGGAATGGCCGGGTAAACCCTGGACCCAGTTACACATCAACTATGCAGGTCCTTTCATGGGCCTGATGTTCTTAGTCATTGTGGATGCACACTCAAAGTGGCTAGATGTGTATAGAGTCCATTTGTCAAACACTGGGACAATGATAGAAAAAGTGTGGGCATCTTTTCCAATGCAGGCCTCCCGCGAAGTGTTGGTCACAGATAACAGGCTATTGTTTACCCGTTGGGAATTTGAATATTTACTAAAGTTGAATGGTATTCGACATAAAAGGACAGCTTCATACCATCCATCATCCAATGGTCTGGTGAAAAGAGAGATCCAAATTTTGAAGGCAGGCTTAAAGAAATAGCTTACAGCTTCACTAGATACCAAACTGTCCCGGTTCCTATTTGATTATCGGACCACTCCTCGTGCAACTACAGGTACAGCTCCAGCAGAGTTGCTAATGGGGAGAAGACTCCACACCAGGTTAAGTCTGATCTTCCCAGACTTGGAGAGAGAGGAGTGCATCGGGCAGGGTGAAACAATATCAGGAACGCCAATGCCGGACACAAAGCGCCGATAAGGGAGAGAGGCAGTTCACTTCAGGGGACGAAGTTTGGTGTAGGAACCATGGGAATGGCCCTGCAGGAGTATGAGGCATGGTCGACGCGAGGTCGGGTCCAGTGACGTATAAGGTTTAGGTAGGTGCGATAGTCCTGAACAAGCACATGGACCATATGAAAGCTGCAAATGCGCAAACGGTGCTGGAGCAAAATGTGCCCGGTTCTTTCTGACTGTTGTGGAACCCATGTGTTCTCCCTTTCCATCAAGCATTGAGGATACCTTGGAATCTGAGATGGACATGGTGGACATCGCCGGCTCGATGCCTTTGCTGCCTGAAGAACAGAATGAATTTCTTTTGAGACACTCCTGGTGCAGTAGGTCAGTTACACACTGCCCATATCAGAATCAGAGTTAGAGGAACCTGATCCAAGGAGGAGCTACAAAACAAAACAGCATACGTCCTCGGACTCAGAGGGGGAGGGATGTAGTGATTGTAATGAGGACAGCCAGGTGGACCCACAGAATCTGAGTTCCCTGACTGGGCCTGTTAATCTGGTCCAATCAGGGAGCCCTGACTGACAGATATAAACAGGACTGTCAGAGGTTCTGCTCACTCAGAGCTGGATTAGTGTCAGGGACTCTCCATGTGTAAATAAAGGGTGACTTGCTGACAAGGGTACTGGCCTCTGTGGAGTTATTTCATTATCAAATTGTTCTTAAATCGTCTACAGTTTTTGCTTCCATTCATGCTGCACAGGAATTCGTTCCAAGTGTTGATCAATCTTTGGGTTGAGGTATCAATCCTAAAATTACCTCCTGATAAATGTGTCTCTGTTTACCTCCCACTGTCTAAACTAATATTCCAAATGAACCTTTATCCGATCACATTTTGGATGTCTACATTCCAGCCTTAAAAATCTGGAGTTGTTTATCATAAGTCAGACCCCTAAGACGAGTTATAAGCCACATAGCTCTTCTCTGCTCTGCCTCTATTAGTTGATTAGCTCCCTTGTTTATTGATGATCAAAACTAGACACCATTGTCACAAATGGATTTTTAAAACGTTAATACCTATCTATATGTATGTATATATTTACAAGCTGTTTTAGAAGTACATTAAACATCCCACTAAGGGTGGCTGCTATAATCATGTGTCTGGATTTAGCAGTGACTTTCCAGAAGCTTCTCAGAAGTCAAAATCAACCAGATGATCAACATCTCATGCACCTCCAAATGAGACTGGAATGCCTCAGCGACAGAGGGGTCTCCAGGAAAAAGCAAAACATGCGCGTACCTATCCTGTGAGAAGATGTGCTATTGGCCTTCCACCTACCCTCTGAGATGGGCCATAGACAGTTGGCTATCTTCAATGCAAGCCTTTGTCTTGATGGTAACCTGTTTAGTCTCCATAAAAAGTCTTGGTTACATGATTCCCACAATTCTGAATTCAAATGCCTTTTAACCATACATTTTTTGAAACAGCAGTCAGTTAAGGAATTAAATCTAATAAAAACCGAACGAACTGCGGATGCTGTGGATCAGGAACAAAAACAGAAGTTGCTGGAAACGCTCAGCAGGTCTGGCAGCATCTGTGAAGGAAAAGAACAGAGTTAACGTTTTGGGTCCAGTGACCCTTCCTCAGAACTCATTAAGGAATTAAACCTACTCTATATGACATCTACCGACAACATCAAAAAGTCTAAGCTTGGGCTACAAAGGAAAAGCCTCTGACCTGTAAAAAGCATCCAAGAACTTGTATTTGTGCTCTCTGCAAGCAATCTACTTTTGATCCCCAAAACAGCGAAGCAAAAGTTAAATTTCCATACGTTGCAAAGTATTCCCTTACATCTAAGAATGTGCGAAATAAACTGCCTACTTCTGATTCAACATTACAGCAGTGTTTTCCAGGTTCTGACAAAGTCAGGGTCCACAAATAGAATGAATGGAGAATATAATGCCCACCAATTTTTTTTTAATAAAGGGGAAAAATGAAATCAGTCTGCTTGCAGATGATGAGAATAGGAAATGAGATACATTTAAAAATTATAATCCGTAACACAGTATGCAAATAGACCAGACCACTGTACAGTTTGATTGTATGTAACATCCTTTGGCTGCTTTCCAACATATTGGGTGAGACTAGTCAATACTTGATTGGCTTTGTTGTATGCTGGATCAACTTCGTCAGACCCCTCGGTTTCTTTCAACTGTATCGTCAAGTACATTTGCTTGCATTTTTCCTTCCTCTACGTAATAGTGTACATTTGACTCTTTTAAATTTCACCAGCCATAAAATTATATTGAATTTGGAGAAAGGGAGCATTATAGGGCTGCTCTATAGGGCTATATATAGGTATTACTCCAGTCCTCAAAAGGTTAAAAAAAGATTTGATTTAATAGTGCTGTCTCATTAGCATACAGTATGCAGGATCATATTAACTTCAGGTGTATCTATTTCTCAACAGCATTAAATACAATTGCAGTGAGCAAGTGTTTGGATTGTGTATCATTATTCTGAAAGAAAAGCTCATTTGTCAAATGAGAAATGCTTCCATTAAAATAAGTGTTGTCTGAAGACAAGAAAACTGAATCTTCTGTACTTGGAATTTATCGTGTAAGAGACTGCAAGGTTTCATCTAATTGTTCACCTTTTGTTTTTCAGTTGTGCAGCTTTCAACACAGACTCCCAGTGGCATACAAATAGCTACATTCAATCAGCTATTAATCTGTCATCTATCCCCTTTTCTATCTATTTTGCTATCTATCTATCCATTCATCTGTTGCAAAATATTTACTATTTATCTGTCTGCCTCGTTTACTATTTATCAAACTATTTCTCTCTCTAACTATGTACAAAGCTGTTTTATTGTCTTTCAATTGAGATTTAGCTATCTATCTAGCTAGCTATTTAATTTAGTTATCTGTCTATCTCTCAGGTTTACTATTTTTCACATGAATCAACCAACAGGTTTCAGTGTCTGCCTGCAATCCCCATTGTCCATCTGGTGAGCTGTAATTTTTCATCTACCAAGTTTATCAGATTTATGAGCTTTCCCATTCTCAGATTATTGCTATTATTTTCCCGTGTGCATTAGTTGTAACAAATCCATAAATGTTGCATGTAAATATGCCTGCAAAACAGAAACACCAGAGCATATGCTTGTCTTTTTGTGTTGCTGCAAATTGCTGTGACCGTTAATTTCTTTCCCTTTCATGTGCTTGCACAATTTACCTTAGAATCTTCTTTATATTACCTTTGTGCTTCCTATCGTTTGGCACTTTTCTCACTTAGCCCCTTCCAGCTTTAGCAAGTACAGGAACAGAAAGTTGTTTGGACAATTATCTCAATCTGAATTCTAGAGCTGACACTGAGTAATGGCTAGTGCCAGGGGAGGCGATATTCACCTCGTAAATATAAATTTTATTCACAGCTTGTTCACAATTTATCTTCAGCTGGGGCCCACTTGCTCCATTCAGATTCATGTGTGCATGTGTTATGTCTGTTCTAGTCTCCTGGGTGCAGGGATGATGGATGGATGAGAGATTTAGGAGAGAAAGGAAAAAGAAGAAAAGGTGGTCTCCCTGTGACCTCAAGGTCACTGTTAAAGAGATAGCAGCCCCCTTTTCTTGTCCTCGTTTACAGCTAATGAGGATCACACCTCTGCTATAGCCTCTTTTTGTGAAAACATTCAAGCCTCAAATTTACTGCAGGCAGTATTAATGGATGATAGCTCAACATAGGTTTGGAATGATATTACATCTCTGCTCTTTTAGTGTGGGAGCTTACCCATCTAAAATAGATATGTATGCATGCTGTGAGAAAATGGTAAGCAGAGGAATCCAGGACAATATGCCATGCAAACAGTAATTTCCAGGCTCAAATGATCAGGACATCGAAAGTCTCTATTACATGGGCTAGGTTACTTCAGAGAAAATGTTGCTTATGGCCAAAAATACATAGAAATAACACAAAGATTTCACCCAACATTTATTCAATGTGGTCTTCCTGATTTACAAAAGCTTACAATTGAACAGAGCTAATAATCATGTATCTCCATCCAAGTGGATTTAATCAGATTGGAACATTTTGGTATTCTGACGCAGATTTTAGGTGATGGGGTAAGGGATACTATATGGATTGATCCCCTCTCTTTGTGGGGAAGGAGTCAAGTAATCCCCAGCATGGGTAGGCACGCCTCAGGCAAGGGGAGAAGTTGAGAAGGTGGGACTTTCATGGTGATCTGAACCATGCAGACTCTGTCTCACAAACCAACCATCCAGCCAACTGAGCTAACCAAGGGGCAGAAAGTCAGAGCACGAATCAGCCTGGGAGCTCTCAGAGACCTAGTAGCAGGCAGCTAAAGATCAACAGAGGCAGAAGATGAGGAACAATGTAGAGATTAACTCTTTTATGTTGAGAATGGCTCAGGGTAGAAAGAAACAAGGATGTAGCAGAGCAGGTGAAATACAAAGGGATCGATTCTAACCTCACAAAATCACTATCCATGGGGTGGTAACAGCCTTAAAATTAGACTGTGAAATTTATTCGTTCCATTGACACAGTTTATGATCAGAGCTGAGCAAAGTCTTCGAAAGGCCTTTTGAATCAGCTTTGTTGTTCAGAAATCAGGCAATGCCATTGGTGATAGAATTAAAATGGTTCTGGTCAGCTTTAACTTATTTTTGCTGAGCCTGAAGGAGTAGGGCTGTACTTCTGATCCCCACAAAGATACTGCAGGGTGTTGCCAGTCCACAGGATCTACCTGCAGCTATCTGTTCACCAAATACAATGGTCTGCCTCAGGGTTCTGAATTGGCTCGTCAGCAACTCAGAAGTCAAAATCGACATGAATTTCAGGCAGAGAAGTGTGCTGGAAGGGGGTTGAATACCCTGTTCCCTTCTAGCACGAAGAAAATAAATCTGTTTTTTTTTTCCTTTTGCTAAACAAAGCTCATTTAATCACAGTCATTAGAAAAAAGACCTCAAATGTGATTCAGTCCAAAAGCATTCCACTATCTACTCAAACGGGAATGCATCACAGAATAAGATGCACAGTTTGTATTCACTTGGAATGCCCTAGCAATATGAAAACAATTCTTCATCTTCATTACCACACTGTCATCAGTGTATTGTATAGCTCTCTCTAGTGATAGGATGGGGCTATATTCCAAAGTAAAGCTCACTGCTCTGTCCAATGCCTTCCTCTTACACAGTTTGCTACAGTCTGTGCATCTGTTCTTTTTGATAATGTAATCAGGCTACTATTAGATTAGATGACATTCCCCAAATCATTTTTTTGGACATTGCAATAACATTACTTTACCTTCCTCCATTACTTTAAATAGCGTGGATGGAATAGTTAAAGGTTGGAAAATTGAGCTTTGGGGTTTTTGTGGGTTAAACTCACTGCTTTGAAGCATCACCATCAGGTCTGTGTCACTTTTGATGATGCTTATAAGATCAAGAAGCATTAAAGTAGATTTTTATGAAACAGTTAGTGCCAGATCATTTGACTAATGTGCTGTAATGTTTACTCATAGAAACCTAAGAATTACAGGCTTAATTCAACTAGCTTGCTCCACACATTCAGAAGTACCCAAGCAGCATCACATATAGCCTCTAGAGGGATATTCCTTTGCAAGAAGTATTTCATGCTTCTTTTTGAAAGAAACCAATATTCAATTCCAAATAATTTGCACTAGGCTGCTGCATAAGAGCTAAGGTCTCAGTGTTCTGACCAACAACCTTCTTTCAATCAATATCATGGGAAACAGATTCAGTGGTAAGTTTACTGCTTATGGGAGCTTGCTGTGTGGAAATTGGCTGGCATGTTTCTTCATACCATTACATTTCAAAACATTTAAATGAATGCAAGAGACTTTGAACGGTTACAAGGACATGATATATAGCTTTATATGAATTCAAGTTATTTTTAAAAGGTGCACAATTTTAGCTCCATTAAGTCATCTTTATTCACAATGAAGAAATTGAGATGTGTCTTCATTCGATTCAGATGTGTTGACTGGAGAGCTTAATAAGAAGCTTAGCAAGCCCTAGGAAATCGATTACATGGAAGGCAGCAGACAATTCAATTGATTAGGAAGCAGGAAACGTTAAGTAATGTTAAGTCATTATCTGAAGAAAGTATTAAATTCCAAAAACTTACTGACAGCAGTGGGAAGAAGCACAGGGAAGTGACAAGATAATAACTTCCACTTCTATTTGGTCTTCCTGCAGAAGAAAAAAAAACTGTCTCTGAGTGTCTTGCAGTGTAAAAGAAAGACAGAGACCAGGAGAAACGAAGGGAACAAAAATAAACGTGGGGAGATAAAAATATAGGATTGGATTTTCGCTCCTAAGGGGGAAACGTGGTCAAGCAAGTTGCCCCAGCCGTCTAGGTACAGATAGTTATTGTATAAGGGTGTAAGGGTCTGAAAGGGTTAATGCTGAGGAGTAGCTTAAGCACTGCCCAATATGATGATCTCACATGGGCTTGGTGGGAAAACAGCTTAGGGGTAAGATCTACTGTCTGAGTCTTCCTCATAGTCTCTGTAATAATGGGTGAAATCTTATAGGGGTCTGAGTAACGTGGGCTATGCTGGGATTTGTAGCAGAACCAGACGAGGAGCCCACCAAAGCTGACACGTCTTGATCTCGCTCCATCTTTTATGCTTCTGGCAAGTGGTGCGGTGAGATTCTCGCGAGGCAGTGGGGAGTTGCTAATTGTGGCGGATTACTCACCTCGTTGCTGGCCCAACTTGCCTCATTAATATTCACCTTTCTACCTCACCAGTGATGTTGAAAAATGTACGCGTAGGGAGTGTCAGCAATGCCGGCTATGTGCCGTGAACAAGATGGCTTTG
This sequence comes from Rhincodon typus, assembly GCF_021869965.1. Lineage (NCBI taxonomy): Eukaryota > Metazoa > Chordata > Chondrichthyes > Orectolobiformes > Rhincodontidae > Rhincodon > Rhincodon typus. The sequence goes on from NC_063372.1 coordinate 5,425,284, forward strand.
TGGCTGATGTGCCATTATGTTGCCGGTGAGGGGCAATTCCAGGTTGCCGACATTTGTTCAGGTGCACAGTGGGCCACACAAAGATGGCACAGGCGCAAGGGATGCCAGTCTTTCAGCAGACACCCGCTGAGTGGCAAGTCATACTGGGAACGGGGCAGGAATTGGATGCGTTAGATGCCATAGTGGTCAGATAGGTCGTCAATACGGTAAGATATGGCGAGAGAGCTTGCTAGGCCTTGTGGAAACAAATCCCCCAAAAAGCCTGAAGCAACTTGAACATAGCCAAGAAAATGTAATCAGAAATTAGTCCAACATCTGTCACATCAGTGTAACTTGTATCTAGTAGCTATCATGTGATAAACTGCATCGTGTAAAAGGCAAGAGCTCCCCCTTGTTAGACGACCAAGTGGTTTTCCTCTATCACACTAGACCCAAACAGATCCTCTAGACCCTACCAGGGAAGGAGGCAGCAAATCTACCAGAGAGCTCATACAACACGATCAGCAGCGGTGAGGACCTGTCTTACAATTTAGTGGCAAGTGGTGCAGACTCTATTTCGCTACTTTCTACGTGATGACAGCGATGGAGGTCTGAAAATTTGTTCAGGCCCAGCTTTAAGAAGGATAATCATGCAGGCAGTCACCGATTAGAGGTCAAATCTCCGTCCGTGATGAAAAGTATTTCAGGCTGGTAAGAGGTGCCCAGCAGCAACAGTGAGTTAGGAACTCTATGAAACAGGAGCACTAGTTAGACCAAAGTAGTTATGGATTCCGAGATAGTAGGAACTGCAGATGCTGGAGAATCTGAGATAACAAGGTG
>NC_063372.1:5426202-5426550 GCF_021869965.1 Rhincodon typus
GGGGAGGCGGATAGAAGATGGATAGAGGAGAGGATAGGTGGAGAGGAGACAGACAGGTCAAAGAGGTGGGGATGGAGCCAGTAAAGGGGAGTGTAGGTGGGGAGGTAGGGAGGAGATAGGTCAGTCCAGGGAGGACGGACAGGTCAAGGGGGCGGGATGAGGTTAGTAGGTAGGAGATGGGGGTGGGGCTTGAGGTGGGAGGAGGGGATAGGTGGGAGGAAGGACAGGTTAGGGAGGCGGGGACAAGCTGGGCTGGTTTTGGGATGCGGTAGCAGGAGGGGAGATTTTGAAGCTTGTGAAGTCCACATTGATACCATTGGGCTGCAGGGTTCCCAAGCGGAATATGAG
>NC_063372.1:5427050-5429674 GCF_021869965.1 Rhincodon typus
CAACATCGGCAGTTCTTACTATCTCTGAGTGATTGTTGAATTCAGTTCTTGCTCTAGACCATGAGCTGGAAGCACCTCACAAGATACAAAGGCCGTTGCCATGTTAACACACCTTCAAGAGAATCAGGTACATTATAACGTTGGGCCGAATCCTGCCATTATTTGGCAAAGTGTAATTTTCGTTGGGTTTCACGCGGAGTGTCTTTGTGAGTTTTCTTGTGCGATCGTCCTGAACTTGCCCTGTTAACTGACTCTTACACAATGAGTTTCGAATTGGCAGTGATGATACCTTGTTAAACTCACTTCATTATTTTTCAGACTCCCAGCTTACCAAACTCATCAAACAAGCTCAACGTTGGTAAATAAAGAAAATCCATGAGGACACCTGAGCTTGCAGCTGGAAGATTCAGCTTGCCACTTGCTCCAAAGGACCTCCACGTTGGAGCACCAACATTTCGAGGCATGCTGCCATGCTGCCACATGCTCACCACAGACACTGGCATCCAACATGTGCCAGCCTCTAAGAACGTTCATGGCACATCTCCACTTACAGGACATTTCTGCTCTTCAATGCTGCCCCCTCAGGTTGCACTGGGAACTCTCACTGTAATGCAGCAGCAAGGACACTGTGCGCTCAGGGACACACACACCCAGCTCATGGAATGCACCAGGCTGTACCCCCTGGCACTTCACTTGCCATCATAGTGCTCACTCCCTCTGAGTCTGTCTGGATGCTGATGGCATCCTTACCTTACCTTGCCTTGTCTTATCGCAGTTTGTCCCCTCAGCAGGAGGTACCAGGCTCATTTTGCTGCTGTAATAACGACAATATACTGTGGATGCTGGAAATCTGAAACAAGCACAGAGAAACTCAGCAGGTCTGGCGACATCTGTGGAGAGAGAGAAATAGAATTAATTTTGCGAATCCAGCATGACACTTCATCAGAGTTGAAAGGTGTTGTAATTATTTCTTTTTTAGATATTTTTGACAGAGGCACAGGCCCAGTACAAAAGATAAAGGAATTGTTGATGATAGAGAAAGAGAGGAATTATTTCTCCAAAGGCATTCCTGATATGTGGAGGTGATTCAAGGGTTGAGTGTTACAGATTGTTCCTCCATTTTTGGTGTCATACCTCATTTATTCCTGTGCCATGAATGAACAGGAAATGTCACTGAGGAAAAGTCCAGCTGACTATACTAATGACAAATAAATGGTGGGATTTGGAATGGAGATACGTTTCTATGAGATTCCGCCACTCATCCTTCTAAATCCCAGGGAATACAAGCCCAGTTGATCTAGTCTTTCCTCATATGTCAGTCATGCCATCCCGGGAATCAGTCTGGTGAACCTTCGCCGGACTCCCTCAATAGCAAGAATGTCCTTCCTCAGACTGGGAGACCAAAACTGCACACAATACTCAAGGTGCGGCCTTACCAAGGCCCTGTATAACTACAGCAAGACATCCCTACTCTGATACTCAAATCCTCTCACAATGAAGGCCAACATGCCATTAGTTTTCCTCAACGCCTGTTGTAACTGCATGCCAACCTTCAGCGACTGTTCCACCATGACACCCAGATCTCATTGCACCTCACCTTCTCCTAAACTGCCACCATTCAGATAATAACCTGCTTTCCTGTTTTTGTGACCCAAGTGGATAACCTCACATTTATCCACATTATATTGGGCGGCACGGTGGCTCAGTGGTTAGCACTAGGTTCAATCCCATCCTCGGGCAACTGTCTGTGTGGAGTTTGCACATCCTCCCTGTTCCTCCGGGTGCTCCGGTTTCCTCCCACAGTCCAAGGATATACAGGCTAGGTGGATTGGCCGTGCTAAATTGCCCGTAGTGTTCAGCGATGTGTAAATGAGGTGGGTTATAGGGGGATCGTTCTGGGTGGGGTGCTCTGAGGGTCGGTGTGGACTTGTTGGGCCGAAGGGCCTGTTTCCACACTGTGGGGATTCTACGGATCTACGGATATTGCATTTGCCAAGTATTTGCCCACTCAGCCAGCCCGTCTGTCCAAGTCACCCTACAGCCTCTGAGCATCCTCCTCACAGTTCACACTGCCACCCAGCTTAGTGTCATCTGCAAATTTGGAGACATTGCATTCAATTCCTTTGACCAAATGGTGAATGCATATCGTGAACGGCTGGGGTTCCAGCACGGAGCCCTGTGGTACCCCACTTGTCACTTCCAGCCACCCTGAAAAGGAGCCCGTTTATTCCAACTCTGAAGATGCTGCCTGACCTGCTGAGTTTTTCCAGCAATTTCTGTTTTGTTTCTGATTTCCAGCATCCGAGCTCCTTCGGGTTTTTTGTTCGTTCGGAAGTCAAGGGCAACCTCTGTTACCAGTCCAGGGCCAGCTCAGGACGGCCGGAGTCAGGATGCTGTCTAGATAAAGGGGTGAAGAGCTGAATGTCAGGTAGCCCAACAGCCATCTTGTCTCTTTCTGCTCTGAGGTAGGCTGTTTACCTCCTGGAATGAGAGAGAAGTGGGGTTTTATGGGGGATGAAAACGGGCAGCACAGCTGGTTTTTTTTGTGCGGGTGGAGAGGTGTTCGGAGTGAGTGAACGGGCAGAGCAGAGGGCATGCAGGGTTAGTGATGTCGGGGGGTTAGG
>NC_063372.1:5429684-5433523 GCF_021869965.1 Rhincodon typus
GCATGCAGGGTTAGTGATGTCGGGGGGTTAGGGTGGGTGACAGTGAGGGAGGGAAAGAGAGAGCGAGTGTGAGGTATCAGAGAGAACTTGGTGGCACTTACACTAGCAGAGAAGGTCACCAGCTTTCTTCCTACAATGCTGAGCATTCCCCCAGACGCTGAGATTGCACTGACCCGCGTGGCAACCTCCAGCTAGCCTGGCATGGCCTGGTGTTGTGGACTCCACCGCTGGTCCTGAGAAAGGAGGAAGTCCCATGTCGAATAGACCATGTACAGCAAGACCTCGAGGACCCTGGCCACAAAATGGGATACTGACATCCCCCCCACCCCCAACCCACCCATGATTGACATTTCTGGGGTAAATGTCACCAGGGTAGCTTGATCCCAGACCCGAAACGTTAACTCTGTTTTCTCCTTGCCAGATGCTGCCAGACCTGCTGAGCTTTTCCAGCAACTTTGTTTTTGCTCTTGATCCTGACGCTGCTTGTCTGGGTGCACTGTGAGCTTTCAAAGTTAGTGTGGGAGCAAGGGATGCTGGTAGTTTGGCAGATATTCGCTAAGTTGCTCTGGGAACAGTGTATGGGAATCAGACATGTCAGCGAGGTGTGGTAGGTAATCACTGAGGCGAGTTTAGCAAGATCCAATGAGAGATCATGCTTGGCCTCGCAGCGACAAATCTTCCAAAAGACTTAACGCAACTCAGACTTCGCCAAAATAAAAAGTGAGATTCAGCCCGTAGGTGGCACAGCTGGCACTTCCTCACTTATGCCTCTGCACATGGCCACACCTCTATGACTCTGTAAGTGCCAGGCCACACAGCTTACTGGCCTTCAGGTACATGCCACCTCACAAGCCTCTCTGAGTCACTGCTACACTTTCCCCAGTGCCCACTGGAGCCCAGTGCTTTATCAGCGATGAAGGTGGGCCATGGTATACAGGAAAGGCCCCCCCAAACACTTCAGAACTTTTTTATTTACAGTCACCAAAATCGAACAGATATCAAACGCGAGTTGCATTAGCTGCTTGGAACAAACAGCAACAATTGTACACTTTATTGTTCTGAGGAAGGGTCACCGGACCCGAAACGTTAACTCTGTTTGTTTCCTTCACAGATACTGCCAGATCTGCTGAGCTTTTCCAGCAACTTTGTTTCTGACACTGTTTATTGTGTTTGCACATAAACCCTCCCAACGTGATCAAATTCCCATCAGCCTCTTCTAACTATCTCTCTCAGACTGTTTTTTCTAAAAAAAAATTTAAAAAACACATCTACGTAACTGCCTACAATTCAATTGGTAGAAACCTCTTCACACACACATAGAAAGCCTACATATCATTGGCTCAAAATTCAAAAATCCAAAATAAATTGCACCACAATGTATGTAAATCATCATCTCACATCATAGCAAAAACTTACAGGCAGAATATAGTGCTGAGGGAACGCTGGATTATCGGATTGTGCAGGTTTTTGGCTGAGATATTACTTCGAGGTCCGGTCTCTCAGAAGGACCTACAAAAAGATCTCACGTCACTACAGTATTTTGCGTAATAGTAGGGGTATTCCTGAAAGTTTTCAAAGCTAGTTATCTCTCAATTAACATGTGGTCATTATCCCAAAGGTGTTTATGTGCATTTGCTGCAAACACTTTGCCAGGTTTCCTACATTACACAAGTGTCGACACTTCAAAATTACTTCACAGGGTGAAGTACTTTGATATGTACCAAGCTTGTGAAAGGCAAATATTTTTTAATGCATGCTTGAAGGATATTTAAGCATTTAACTTTCCACTGAGTGTGGAAGGGATGAGTAGATTAGGTGGGTTATGAGGGGATGGGTCTGGGTGGGATGCTCTGAGGGTCGGTGTGGGCTTGTTGGGCCGAAGGGCCTGTTCCCACACTGTAGGGATTCTGCGATTCGATGATCTATGAATGTGCACAACACTGGTAAGGTCAGCATTTGTTGCCCATCCTTAAGCTCCTGAGCTAAGTGTCTTGCTAGGGCATTGCAGACAGCAGTTGAGTCAACCGCATTATTATGCATCTGGAGTCACATGTAGACCAGATTGGTTATATATATTTCTATTCTGGATTTATTAGCAAATTTTAATAAATTACTGAATCGTACTAGCTACAACGGTGGAATTTGAACCCTTGACCCCAGAACATGACCTGGATGCCTGCATTACAAACTCAGTGATATCACCACCATCTCCCATACCCAAGTTGCATGCAGTGCTGCAGAAGGATTTAAGATGATTTGAGTTTATTACTTATCTTCCACTACAAATTACTTTTGAATAAAAGTTAAGGTATAAATCGTAGAAATGCATCACAACATTGGCACTGCGGTATAAAGAGTTTCGGAGGGCGGTAGGCTTTAGCAAAAAGCTTGAGCGGCCAAAGACATGTCACTTGTGTTTTACAGAGGCCTTGTGAAACTAGACTCTCCTGTCAACACTTTGGAGATCACACATTTAATTTTTGCAAATTGGAACAGATTTCTGTCGACATAGGGCAGCGAGAAAGCTGAATTAAATCTGCCACATTTTCCCATGCTTAAAAGATATAAATACAACTCAATGATCACCAATGATCAATCTTTGACCTCCCCAAGCAAGCCCATGCAATGAGATGTTGCAGCACAAATTTAGCTAAAATTAATCGGTGCATATTTATTACAGTTTAGCTTAGGAATCAAAAGAAATGTCACAGTCATATTTTGTGGGGCAGGAAGAACAACGGTCAGCTGGAAGCTGCTCACAAGAAACGATGCAGTAGTGAAATATTAACAAAGCAGCAAATGGTATTCAGGTCAAAACCATACAATCACTCAAAGGATTGGCAAACGTTGAGAAGAATTTCCACGTAGACGAGCAGCTGGAGTTGGGTGTAGCTAGGGGGTGTCAGATGAACAAAAATAGGAAGTCAGCTCCAATTCACTGACTTCTGGAATTTACTCAGGCTGGACAATCAACCTGCTCTCAAGAGGTGGTTAGCATTTTAAGTAGAACAAACAGGAGGCTGGAAGAACACAGCAAGCCGTGCAGCATCTGGAGGAAAGGAGCAGTCAATGTTTTTTTGGGGGGGGGGGGGGGGGGGAAACCTGAAATGTTAACTGCTCCTTTCCTCCAGATGCTGCCTGTGCTCTTCCAGCCCCCTGCTTGTCTACCTTGGATTCCAGCATCTGCAGGTTATTTTGTCTCTAAGCATTTTAAGTATGTTCACGAGGCAGGAATGAACAAGGTGAAAACAAACTTGGGGAGCATCCCCTGCAGGCCAAAAGGAGTAAGAGTGCTTCCGGCTTGATTCCAAAGTGAGCCCTACCATTGGAGCTACCCATCACATGACCCCCCCAAACCCCAAGAACAGTGAGTGGGAACAATATACTTGCAATCAAGTTAAGAGTTTACTATTAAGTTCTGAGGAAGGGTCACCGGACCCGAAACGTTAACTCTGTTTTTCTCCTTCACAGATGCTGCCAGACCTGCTGAGCTTTTCCAGCAACTTCTGTTTTTGTTAAGAGTTTACTATGTTGGTTCCTGAGATGAAGGGTTTCTCCTATAATGAAAGGATGCCTATACTCTTTGGAATTAATAAAGAAATGAGACACAATCTCACTGAAACATGCAAGATTCTCAAGGAGCTTAATGGAGTAGATATTGAGTTGTTGTTCCCCTTGGCTTGGGAATCCCAAACGGGGGGTGGGGGGGCATACTCTCAGGATAACGGGTAAACCTTATAGGACTGAGAATGGGAGAAATTTCTTCTCTCAGAGGGTTCTATATCTACCTCCTTCTTAAAAACACAATGATTTGGCCTCAGAGATAGTAGGAACTGCTG
>NC_063372.1:5433623-5442116 GCF_021869965.1 Rhincodon typus
CTTTCAGAAAAAAAAATGATTTGGCCTCAACTACTTCCTGTGATAGTGAATTCCACAGGCTCACCACCCTCTGGGTATGGAAATTTCTCCTCATCTCAGTCCTATAAGGTTTGCCCCTTATCCTTAAACTATGACCTCTTGTTGTGGACTCCCCCCACCATCGGGAACATCCTCCCTGCAGCTAACCTGTCAAGCCCTATTAGAATTATATAGGTTTCTATGAGATCCCCTCATTCATCTAAAATCCAGTGAACACAATCCTAACCGACTCAATCTCACCTCATCCGTCAGTCCTGCCATCCCAGCAAGCAGTCAATTTAGTCAGTCTTTGCTGCATTCCCTCTATAGCAAGAACATCCTTCCTCAGATAAGGAGACTAAAGCTGTACACAATATTCCAGATGTGGCCTTACCCACGTCCTGTATAATTGCAGCAAGACATCCCTGTTCCCATATTTGAATCCTCTTGCTATGAAGACCAACACACTGTTTGCTTTCTGTACTAGCTGCTGTGTCTGGGGAGGCAATGGCCTAGTGGTATTATTGCTGGACTGTTAACCCAGGGACCCAGGTAATATTCTGGGGGCATGTGTTCAAACCCCACTGCGACAGATGGTAGAATTTGAATTCAATAAATACCTGAAGTTAAGAGTCTAGTGGCGGCTATGAATCCATTGTTGCGGGGGAAAAACCCATCTGGTTCACTAATGCCCTTTAGGGAAGGAAACGGCTATCCTTACCTGGTCTGGCCTACATGTGACTCCAGACCCACAGCAATGTGATTGATTCTTAACTGTCCTCTGGGCAATTAGGGATGGGCAAGAAATGCTGCCTAGCCAATGAAGCTCTCATCCTGTGAATAAACTTAAAAAAAAACCTGTGTGCTTACTTTCAGAAATTGGTATAAGAGGAAACACAGGTCTTATTGAACATTCCCCTCTCTCAGTTGACAACCATTCAAATCATAATCCTATTTTTGCTACCAGAGTTGATAACCTCACATTTATCCACATTATCCATGCATTTGTCCACTCACTCAGCCTGTCCTAATCATACTGCAACATCTCTGCATCCTCCCCACAGCTTACACTTTGTGTCATCTGCAAATTTTGACATATTACATTTAGTTCCCTAAATCTAAAGTTTTAACATATATTGTGAATAGCTGGGTCTTTGTACTGATCCTACTAGTCACAGCCTTCCATTCAGAAAAAGATCAGTTTATTCCTACTCTTTGTTTCCTGTCTGCTGACCAATTTTCTGCCTATTTCAATACGCGACTGCCAATCACATGCACTTTAATTGTGCGCATTATCTGGGGACTTTGTCAAAAGCCTTCCGAAAGTCCAAATAAACCACATCCATTGGCTTCCCTGATCACCTCTATTAGTTATAACCTTAAAGAATTCCACTAGATTGTCAAGCATGATTTCCCTTTTGTAAATCCATGCTGACTCTGTCTGATTCGACGACTGTTTTCTAAGTGCTCTGCTATAAAATCCTTGAGAATGGGCTCGAGCATCTTGCCCATTACCAACATCAGACTGACTGGTTTATAATTTCCTGTTTAGCCTCTGCCTCCCTTTTTAAATAGTGGTGTTACATTAATTGCCCTCCAACTGAGGGAACTGTTCTAGAGTCTAAAGAATCCTGGAAGATGACCGCCAATGCATCCACTATTTCTGGGGCCACTTCCTTAAGTCCTCTGGGATGTAGATTATCAGGTCCTGAGAATATATTAGCCTTCAATCCCATCAATTTTTCCAACACCATTTCTCTACTAATACAGATTTGCTTCAGTTCTTCAGTCTCACTAAACCTTGTACTCCACCATCATTTCTGGTATGCTATTCATGTCCTCCTTTGTGAAGGCAGAAGCAAAGTATGAATTTCGGCCATTTCTTTGTTCCCATTAAAAACTCCCCCGTTTTTGACTGTAAGGGATCTACATGAGTTTTTAGCAATATTTTTCCTCTTTACATACTATAGAAAATTTTACAGTCAGTTCTTATGCTCCCCACAAGCTTAGTCTCATATTCTATTTTCCTCTTCATAATCAACTCTTGGTCCTCCTTTTGCTAACTGCGACAATGTTCCCAGTCCTCAGGTCCATTGTTTTTCTTGCCAATTCGTATGCCTCTTTTTTGCATTGAATACTATCTCTAACTTCCCTCGCAAGTCATGGTTTAGCCACTGTTCTCTTAGTACTCTTGCGCCAGACGGGAATAAACAATTTTTGTAATTCACCATTTGTTCTTTGAATGTTTGCCATTGCCTATCGACTGTCATTCCTTTTAGTAGCATTTCTCAATCCATCACAGCCTAACGTATGCCTCATACCATTGTGGTTTCCCTTATTAAGATTCAGGACCCCCTAGTCTCAGAATCAACTACCTCACTCTCCATCTTGACGAAGAATTCTATTGTATTAAGGTTGCCCATCCCCAAGGACATTACCAATTATTTCTTTCTTGTTGTATCATATCCAGTCCAAGATGGCCTGTTCTCTAGTTGATTCCTCACATATTGGTACAGAAAGCCTTTCAAAGAATTCCTCCTTTGATTTGATTTGCCCAATCTATATGCAGATTAAAGTCACCCATAAATACAAATGTTCCTTTAATGCACGCAGCTCCGATTTCCTGTTTAATGCCATTCCTAACATAACTGGATGGTTTGCTGGTTTACATACCACCCTGACAAATGTTTTTTGCTCCTTGGTATTTCCCAATTTTATCCACACAAATTCTACATTGTCTGAACCAATATCTTTCCTCCATGTTGTGTTTATATCCTCGTTAACCAGGAATGCAATTCCACTGCCTTATCCTTTTTGTCTGTCCTTCCCAAATACTGAATACCTCTGGATGTTCAGTTCCCATCTCTGGTCATTCCTGCAACCATGTCTCTGTAATCCCAACTACCTGTTTACATCCATTTGCATGATTAATTCACTCACTTCATTTCTAATGCTTCATGTATTCAGGCACAAAGCCTTTTTCTGAAGAAGGGTCCCGACCCGAAACGTCAACTTTCCTGCTCCTCTGATGCTGCCTGGCCTGCTGTGTTCCTCCAGCTCCACACTGTGTTATCTCAGACTCCAGCATTGGCAGTCCTTACTATCACAAAGTCTTAAGTGTTGTCTTTTTAACTTTTCTTGCCCCGTTCCCATTATTTTTTTACTGTGGTCTTTTTGATCCTGGCCTTCGATTTCTCTGCCTATCACTTCTCTTATTCCCCTTTCTGTCTTTTGTTCTTGTCTCCTCTTTGCCTGACTCCTTGCATCAATTCCCATCCCCCTGCCAATTTATGTTAAACCCTCCCTAACCACTTTCGCAAATACTCCTTGTCAGGCATCAGTCCCAGTCCTACCTAGGTGTAACCTGTCCAGTTTGTACTGGTCTCACCTTCCCCAGAACAGATCCCAATGCTGCAGAAATATGAAACCTCCCCTTCACACCATCTCTTTAGCCACGTGCTCATCCAGTATATCCTGCTATTTCCGCTATCTGAGATGAGTCTCGGAGATGAGCAATATAACCTCTGTCCTCTTTGGGATGTAAGAACAGCCTGCTTAACTCTGAGAATATAGCCAGTAATGAGTCCTGACAGCTACAAATAAACAGTCAGAAGTGTCACAACTGCATGTGTGTATTTACAGATATAAAAGGGTATTTATAATGATGTGTCACCCATGCTACACATGTTCCCCGAGAGCATTTTGATTTCCTTGCCCTCCGACTACATCCTGGTGCTACCCAGCTGTAGTGTAGTGAAGTCTGTTGGCCTGAAAGATTTGCACGGATGGCTCTGGGGCCATTTGTAGCTAGAGTGCCTGGAGTTGATGCAAAAGGACCTGGCAAAGATGCAGGCTCACCCCACATGGCTGCAATATCCACAGCGTAGGGGATCACAGGCACCTGACACCTCTGGAGTGTCCTGAGCGGAGGAGAGGATATGTGTGGTTCCTCCTCCATCTTGGTGCATGTTAGCATCACCTTTTCTCCTTGAGAGGAAGGGGCACTCGAGTGAAGTTGAGGCCCCTTGTCTCCCTCTTGCCTTGCCAATGCTGCTGACCAACAAGGGCTAAAGCTCTGGGGAGGCAATGGCCTAGTGGTATTATCGCTGGGCTGTTAATACAGAGACCCTGATAACATCTCAGGGACCTGGGTTCAAATCCTGCCTGCAGATATGTAGGTTGTAAATAGGCCCTAATTATGTATAGTTGGATTAAAGCATGTCTTTCGGGGTGGTGATGGCTGAGAGATATTATCGCTGAACTGTTAATCCAGAGACACAGATAACATTCTGGGGACCCGGGTTTGATTCTCTGCCACGGCAGATGGTGGAATTTAAATTCAATAAATATCTGGAATCAAGAATCTAATGATGACCATGATTCTTGATTGTTGGAAAAACCCATCTGGTTCACTAATGTCCTTTAGGGAAGGAAACTGCCATCCTTACCTGGTCTGTCCTACATGTGACTCCAGACCCACAGCAAAGTGGTTGACTCTGAACTGCCCTCTGGGCAATAAATACTGGCCTAGCCAGTGATGCCCACGTCCTGTGAACGAATTTTTTAAAAAATTGCATGCATATCTAGCAGTCAGTGAACATTCTGCTGGACCTGGCTTCCTATAGTAGCCAGACACATAATTACCAGGGCCAGCATGGTACTGATAACATTGATAATCTGACAACGCTGGGTTTCGATCCAGTTTACTGAGTGTCTCTAGCAAACCTTGGCTGCTGCATCTATGCCTGTCTGTGCATTTCTACAAAGTCATTACTGGCTGATTGATCATCCTCTGCTTGGGCTTGAGCAGGTGCCCAGTCTCTGGCATTTCTCGGTGTGTTAGCGACGTGGGCTATTTCTTCCTCAGCCAGCTGCGGAGATGCGCCAGCGATGGAGAACCTACTGAGGTGACAAGGAGGGTGCAGTAGAAAGCCTTTCAGGCGGATGTTCTGAGGGATTGTTTTTGTTTTAAGAATTGTAAGTCTTTCTTTCAGTAACATTACAATCACTGAACCCCTGCCCCCCATCCCGTTGTCAGTAACTTGGCAGATGCCATTGACCAGAAACCGAACCGGCCTAGAGGCGTGGATACTGTGACTGTAAAAGCAGGTAAACGCCTACTAATTCTCAATGGGTAACTCACCCCCTGCCTCCCGAAAGCCTGCCCGCCATCTACAAGGCACAAGTCAAGAATGTTGTAGAATACTCCCCACTTGCCTGGATGAGTGTAGCTCCAACAACACTCGAGAAGCTCGACACCATCCAGGACAAAGCAGGAGATCCCATCCAGCATCTGATACAATCACTCCCTCTACCATCAGTGCACTGTGGCTATAGTGAATACCATGTACAGGTTACAGTGCAGAAGCAACTCACCAAGGCTTATTCAATGGCTTTGTTCAAATCTGCAAAGTCTACTATGTAGAAGGACAAGGGCTCCAGATGCATGGGCACGCCACCAGCTGCAAGTTCCCTTCCAAGTCCCACACCATTCAGCCTTGGAACTATCGATCGTTCTTTCACTGTTGCTGGGTCAAAATTCTGGAACACCTCACTTAACAGCACGATGGCAGCAATTTCGTCGCAAAAGCTACAGCAGTTTAAGGGGTTGGCTGACCACACCCTTCTGAGGGACAACTAAGTATGAGAAATAAATTTTGGCCTCGTCAATGATGCTCACATCGTATGAACAAATATAAATGAAGCCGTTCTGAGGAAGGGTCACCGGACCCGAAACGTTAACTCTGATTTTTTTATTCTTCACGCATGCTGCCAGACCTGCTGGGCTTTTCCAGCAACTTCTGTTTTTTTTTTGTTTCTTGATTTACAGCATCCGCAGTTCTTTCGGTTTTTATAAATAAAGCATGTTCAGCTGGTTGTTATGTGTGCTCAAACTCATCGTGGCTGTAGTGTCTGTGCAAAGGAACTTACAGGTTGTCATAGCATTCCAACAAACTATCATCCAACGTATTATAAAAACCGAACGAAATGCAGATGCTGGAAAAACCGAAGTTGCCGGAAAAGCTCAGCAGGTCTGGCAGCATCTGTGAAGAGAAAAACGTTCGGAGGAAGGGTCACCGGACCTGAGGCGTTAACTCTGGTTTTTTTTTCCTTCACAGATGCTGAGCTTTTCCAGCAACTTCTGTTTTCGATCCAACAGATTATGATGCTTTCCGAGGAATGATCTGGGGTTGGGAGGAAGTGAATCCGTGGAGCAGAAATCGGATGTCAGCAGACTGCATCTGTGCTCTGCCAGTTCGCCAGTGCCAGTGCCAGTGCTGCTGCCAGTCGACCAGAATGATTGCGCCCATCGTGAGACGGTACAGCCTGCAAGCTAGGCCTGCCGCTCAAAATAATGCTGCAAGTCTACTCAAAATAATGCTGCAGTTCTTTTCACCGCCAGCTAATCACCTGCATTTCTCGGGAAATGAAATGTTTACGAGCACTGCCCATCACTGCCCTTGGAGGGCAGTGCCACACCAAAACTGAGGGGAGGTAGGGAGTGAGGGAAGGGGCTAAATTAAAAAGCAGTTGGAGGTGGAAATAAGACAGTACCCACCTCTCTCTGAAAGCTTTGATGGTGTTGACGGACACTGTTTCTATTTACAATGAGGGAAGCAGATTTGGTGGTGGTTTCTGAAAAAAATTTTACACACCAGGGGAACAGCTAGGAATGGGGTGGCAGAATAAAAAGGTAGATTTTTTTTGAGCAACAAAGGAATTAAGGGATACGGTGAGAACGCGGGTAAGTGGATCTGAGTCCACGAAAGGATCAGCCATGATCTTATTGAATGGCGGAGCAGGCTCGAAGGGCCAGATGGCCTACTCCTGCTCCTAGTTCTTACGTTCTTATGTTCTTAAATGTTGCTCCGGTCCCATCAAGAAAGTCTGTCTGAAGAAAGTCTACAGACTGAGCCTTCTGTCTTTTTGGCTAAGTGTGAGTTAAGTCAGGTTTTTTGGGCAGGATTCTCACCTCGAGGTCCAGCCTGATTTCTAGCTGTAGCGTACCAAACGCACCTCATTAACTTGCTACCCCAGCCCTGTGTCATCCCTCGTGTCTGATTCTATCTCCCCCATCTGACCACGCACCATTCCTAAAACAGCTCGCCACTCACCTGCTCTCCACCAAAAGGCCAGCATTCCCTTAGTGCCTGTGCCATCTTAAAACAACCTATTGTGCAGCTGGACCAAGCGCTGTCTGGAGCTGCTTAGCACAGCTCCTGCTATATGCCTGGGCTATGGCACCACGATCCCTACATGCCCTAAGTGATGCCTATTCACTCGGTAGGGACACCTCCCCACCTGCACCAAAAGTAACAACTGAGTCACCCATTTCCATTTCCCTTAGTACCTATCTCTCTCTAATTCCAGGAGGAAAACAGGCCACAATAGGGCAAAGACTTTGATTGTCCCTCCGTTTCCAAGCCCTCGGCCTGGTATTGGAGTCTACCCTTGACTTACTATGCCAGGACCCCCAACTGAAGACGATCTCCCTTCACTTGACCCGGGGCTGCATTTGTGTGGGCAGTGACAATATTCAAAACGCTCGTTACTTTTTGGAATTAGTTTGTCAGTGGATCAGGTGCAGTGCCCTGTCAGAAAAGAAAACAAAGAAATGAAAGGAAGGGAATGGGGAGGTAAAAGAAAAAAAATGGAAGGAAGGAATAGGTAGGATTAAATGAATAATTAAGTCATCACTATGTATTTAATAAAAAGAAAAGGAAATGGAAATGGGAAACGAATTATGGAAATATAAAGAAGTCAAGGTAAAACAAATAATTAATTAAACATAGGATTTAATGGTCTTACGGAAGAATATTTATACTCGCAAACCACTTGCTTTCAAATTAAGTCAAAATTTGCGAGGAATATACTGAATCCACTGGGATTCCTGAAATCTTTAAGAGTATAAAGTCTAACAAGCTTACTTTCTCTGGGGAGTCAGTAGAGATAGTGATGATGTGGAGGGGTCGGTGTTGGACTGGGGAGGGGGCACAAAGTCAGAAATCACATGACACCAGGTAAGAGTCCAACAGGTTTATTTGAAAACACAAGCTTTCAGAGTCTCACTCCTTCTTCAGGTATTAGTGAGAGAGGTAGTATCAGACACTGAATTTGTACGTAAAAGATCAAAGGGTCACACCACTGATGAGGATGTATTAAACAAATCTAAGATGCTGTTAAATCTTTAATCAGTTAGAAGGTTTTAATATGCATATGTAAATCCCCAAATTCCTTTCAAATCACTGTCCTGAGAGAACTAAAGGTTTTATCAGTGTAAAGAAGAGCTGACATTTTAAGTCAGACAATGCATGTTAGGTGTGCGGCCTTGTTTAGAATCTGTTTGTGTTTTGGTTTGGAGTCAGACTGGTTTATTTCTAAAGTAGAAATTTATAAAATGCCACATTCACTGACTGTCTATAAATTGTGTGCTTTTTGAAGAATCGTTTACGTGTGTGTGTGTGTTTGTGTGTG